>NC_057938.1:54477044-54777044 GCF_018555375.3 Anguilla rostrata | reverse complement strand
GAGCGAGCTGGTGTACCTTCAAAGTGCTTAAGTTGCCAAAACTCTTTCCACACTGGGAGCAGAGGTAAGGACGTTCCCCTGTATGAGTTCGTTGGTGTTCTGCGAGTTTACTTGGCTGCAAGAAACCCTTCCCACACAGGGAGCAGTTGTACGGGCGCTCACCTGTATGAGTTCGCTGGTGTGGATTCAGATGACTTAGCCGACTGAAACTCTTCCCACACTGGGTGCACTGGTATGGGCGCTCTATTGTATGGGTTCGCTGGTGTATTTTTAAATTGTGAGAACGACTGAAGCTCTTCCCACACTGGCAACACTGATGTGGTAACTCTCTTTTATGCATCTTCTTGTGTGTCCTCAGTAGTGATTTGGATTTGAAGGTCTTCCCACACTGGGAGCATGGGTGGGCCCCTGGAGTGCCTGTGTGGGACTGTGTCAGGGTAGGGTGTGTCTTAGGGGGGGTGGGGTGCTGATGCTCGCTACTGGGAGGTTGTTGGGACCCCAGAGTCCTGTTGAGCTCCTCTGGGTGAACCTTCTCAATGTGCTGCTGAAGATTCACTTCCTCTGTGTGAACGAATGGGCACTGGGAGCAGGCAAAGACCTGAGACGACACCTCAGCAGTTTGTCCTGAGGAGAGAGAAGATGTGGAGGAGATATGAAGCTTATCAGAAATGCAGAAGGAAGCAGAAACTCAACTACAACCATTACGGCACAAGTGTACTAATCGATAAAATCTTAATTCTAAACCTGAACACTAACTCTAAATTTCTTTTCAGCACGATCTGGCAGCCAACTCCACCTCTGTGTTAGACTCCCTCAGATTTTTGTTAGATGATTACCTGCGCAATCCAAACCTGTGTTTTTTCTCCTGGTGGAGATGACAGGAGAAATAAGGGAGACGTCAGCACAGATCCTGTAACAGACACATAAAGGCGTGTTACATACCCTACGACTGATAGCGATCAGAGGAGACACACAGTCCAGCTTGTTATTAATTCTTACCCATCCTCTGATGAAGATGGCAGCATTTTCAGGGGTCTCTCTGACTGGCCAACTGTCTTTTTCTTCTGGATCATGACCTGCCCCTTCTTCTGCCTCGGTGATTCATTTCCTCTCAGTGGTGAGAGCTCATGCCGTGTCGCTCCCTGACCTCTTTTACAAGCCTTGGCAGATAAAGGCACAGGAACTGAAAAATCTGCAATTTCAAGGCGATGAATCAGTACTACGGGTTGTTTTCGGAGACAGGAACTGACCAGAGTCGACAACGTCTCCACTTTCTGTTCCTTGAATTCTGATTTTACTCCATCATTTCCTAATTTGTCCATTTTAGCAGCTTGATCAGTTACATGTTCCTCCCTCTGTTCATCCCACTTTTTTTCTTCCTCCTTCCTGTGTCCCTCTTCATCTCTCACACCATCCTCCCTCTCCATTTTCAGACTCTGCCTCTCCCAATCTTCCTCCTCGTCTTCCTCCTTCATGTTGGTCAGTGTGTCTTTTTGCTCTCTGCTCATCAAATATCCAGTTTTCCTCTCTGTCCTCTCCTCTATGTGTTCACAACTTTTCAAACCTGACCATGGCTCCACTCCTGTGCAATCTGTGCTGTCCTCTATAGATTCCATCTTGATGTCTTTCCCAGAAGAGGTGGGGCTTAAAAATTTAGTTGAGTTGGACATGGACTCTGATTGGTTGTTGGTGTTCGTCAGCTTTGCAGAATCCACCACTCGTTGAGAGGGAGGGCGGGACAGTTTGAACTGCTCTACGGTGAGTAGTTTTGCTGTGAGAAAAAATGAACAGATTAATGTTTAATGGTACAGATGAGCGTTTTTCAAACTACCAAAATTGATTGATTGAATCCTTTCTGTATTTCAAACCGTAGAGTTCATACATGTTCATGTAAAACAAGACCAGGTTAAAACCTAGTATATGGCTAGACCTAACACACGTGATCTGGCTGACCAATGGCGTAACTTCATAACTCGCCCGACCAATGATGTAACTTCATCACTCAGACACTCAGCCACTCAGTCACAGACATTCGCGTTTGCAACAGTGCAGTCCAGCCAAAAACCACCCGCGATTTGTTTGCTTTTTTTTTGCTTCAAAATACTCTTATGTCTATGTCTAACAAAATAAACTCTCACAATTTTGTGCTTTAAAAATACATATGTAAATGTTATATTGATGATTTCTATATGATGTCATACAGCAGTGAAAATAAGGAATACATAGGTCAGTTAACTCACACTGCTTTCATCTATCCATCCATCCATTCATTTCTAACCGCTTAATCCAAATCAGGGTCAGATTAACATTTCCTTCTTCCTGTCAATAATCGCTACCTAGTTATTTTGGTGGCTAAAGTCATTTGAAAAGAACTTTGAAAGTGGCAGTTTTCCTCTTGGAGGAAATCTGTGACAGAAGTAATCCAACACGAATAAATTCTTCATGACATTTCAACTGTCAGTCTGCGTTTTTGTTTCTGAGAATGCAAGACACAAAGCTTTGTTTTTTGTTGTCGTTGAAAACCTGGGAAAATGCTGTGTGTCTTGAATTCTTAATGCGAGAAACGGTTTGCATCATTTAGGAGAAGCAAATTACATCAATCTGAAAATCCTCATCGGTTTACACGAAATCTGACCATCGAAATTGACTGAAGCCGCTGTTCCATTTTCACATGTGTTGTCGAGAAAGGATGAAACACGTTACGTAGCGCGTAAACATCTACATTGGATGCCGTGCTCCTGTCATGCATGTAATCGCTGGTGTTATACTTCCATGAGAAAGGCACGTTGTGATCATAACCACCCAGCATGTATCTCAGTAAAAACTAAAATATTAGTTAAAAAATTTGAACAACTGTTATTTTATTATTACTACATTTTATGAAATTAACTATAAACTGTTTCTAAAAATGTGTATTTGTCCCTGCATGCAGTGTGACATATAGTGATTTAGTTATATCCGCGGTCACAGATTTCGGTGGGTCACAGATTTCGGTGTAACACCTGATACTGTAAACAAAACAACAACACGGTGTGTTCTCATTCTTATCTCTTCTGTGTATAACGGCAAAACAAACGGTCAACTTTATAAAGCAGTGGCATTCAAGTATCATTCCTGCTGGTCCCGGCTGGTCTGTCTTTCTGAACTGAACAACTCTGTACTCTGGATCACAGATTCGCAATATTTATTTTTTGTCTGTGTTTTTTTATACACAGACTGACCCCACAGATTTCAAAAGAAGCAAGTAGCCTATCGACTGCTGTGGAATATTGACAGTATAGCCCAGTTCAATATAAATAACCATAAGCGCATTTTCACGATTATATTGATCAATAGTGCCAGACCTGGCTAACAATATTTCCATGTCAGAGAGTATGAGTATGAGCTTCTAGTTATAATATTTGCCCTCGATAACATATTTCGTAATTCGTTGCACTACCTTCGGGATATTATTATAAGCGAGACTGCAAAAGGCCGAACTTCGCTGGATCTGGAGCTGAAGCTCGCAGGTGCTACTTTTCGTTTAAAAGTTCATTAACGAAGACGCAATATAGCCTACATACCTCGGATTTTCCGCTCTGCGTAGCCGAGTGTTTCTATCGCTGTCTCTATGTATTGGGTCTGAAGTCGAGAATTTTGTCTGAAACGTAAAAGCAGCCGTCACGAACACCACGCGAGAGTCCAGGGCACGGCGCCTACGGACGAGGCTTAAGCCGAGCTGGACTAACCGGAAGAATTCTGCCCCTAATGGTTAGAAACAACATACTGAAAATACCAATTAACTGTATGTTATTCGTTAGTATGTGTAGAAGTTTGTTAAACAATGGTTGTTTTGATCCAGTCTTGGGAAAATATTTATTTACATGTGCATATTTATATTACATATTACTCCTGCGGTGTCCTTTGATTAGACTTCAGTTTCCAGCACTGAGATTTCAGTCATAGCCTAAGTAAAGGGACTTGCCATATATGTATATATTAAAATGAATAAATATTGAATGAAGACTCTACTATAATTGGCAGGTAGCCTAGAGTGGTGCTACGTTTTCCAAAAAGGTTTTATTAGCCGCAGTTCCGATGGCTGAATATGGGTTCAACAGCGATGTTGTCAAGCTATATAGACTGCTCTTAACCAACTACAATTACGTTAGATCCGATTTAACGCGTCTCGCCTGCATTGTATGTAGGGGAGTAGATATTACCGGCTTTAAAACTGCTACTTTGGCATGGCCTCTGTTCAAAGTCAAGCTTTAGCCCGTGGCTAACGGTAGCCTGCACACTGGCATGAGTCATGGCAGCTTTCAGTGGATATTGTGGAGTTAATATTAAGAATATTCTCCTCAGAGAGAAGTTTGTCCTGATCTTTCGAAACACTGCAATTACATCGTGTAAGAGCTCCCCACATTAAATTAAATAGCATTGAGTTTTTGTGAAAGTTTGTCCTGATCTTTCGAAACACTGCAGTTACATCGTGTAAGAGCTCCCCACATTAAATTAAATAGCATTGAGTTTTTGTGAAAGTTTAACTGCATCCTTTTGAATCTGATATCAGTAATTTATGTAGGCAGATTAGCATGTGTCTTCATAGCCTTGAAGCATAGGTGTTTTGATGGAGAACTGCATAGCCAAATTAAACTTGACAAATGTAGATTTATGGCAGGCTATATCAGTGTCTTGTGTTTAAGTTAAGTGTTTACAGCCTACTTTGCAGTCACAGTATGGTTAACGTGAAATGAAAGGAAAATCTTCCTTTTCTCTTTTGTTGCAGTAGATCCCTCTCTCCCTGTCTCCTGCCTGAACCTGCTGGTTCCTCCACTTCAACTCCTCTCTGCAGCCATGTGGCAAGTGCTCCAGCAGCAAGATGTGTTTCATTATGGGAAACTGGATAATATTGGTTCAATAATGCAATAAAATAATGGCTTTTATTTTGATTTTATTTTCGCCTTGGTGATATCGAGGAAGTCAACCTCCTTTTATTACATGTTGCTACTAGTACGCATGCGATCTTATCTTACCTTGATGATGGCTTGAATGGCTTTTCAAGGCTAATTTCATCAGAACAGCTGCAATATTTTACAAGATGATGGAAACAGCAAGCATTGAAGAAATTGGAGGTGCATAGCTCTGCTTTTATAAACTGAGTGTTCGGCGAAGGATACTAAGCTACAAGCGACGATCGAGCGATGCTCTTTTTTAATGTAACGTGTGACATTACACAGATTCCAATAACAGCTAAAACTAGCACAGTCCCTTGCTGTTTTTTGAATACATGAATAAAACTTGAATGAGCTGTCAGCTATAATTGGTAGGTAATCTAGTGTGGTGCTGCTTTTTCAAAAGGTTCATGAGCAGCAGATTCTAAATAGCTAGGTTTCCTCCTTTTTGCTGAAGATTGTCCTCCTCAATCACGCTATATGGATCGCTCGTAACCAACTGCTCCTACCCAATTTACATTAAGCCGGTTAAACGCGTCTCTCGCGCTCTATATATAGGGAAATAGATATGTAATAGTATGAAAATATTGCTTCTGTTTGGGGCCCCTTCAAAACCGGGCATCAGGTCAGGCCTAACAATATCGTGCTAATTATTATGAGACACGGCCGCTTTCAGTGTATTTTGTGGAATTTCCTGGAGAGAATGGAAAGAACATTGTCCTTATGCTTTTTTTTCGCGAAACTCCTATTCAAATGTATAAAAAACTCAGCACGTTAAATATAGAACGTTGAGCATTTCTTTGGAATGGTGTTTTAGTGAAAGTTTAGTTGCATCATTTGGAATTTGGTATGAATAATGTGATATGTTGACAATTTATGGATTTGTTTTCATAGCCTGGCACCTATACAGCTGTGGCTTTTTAGCCGAATAGATCACGGTCTTTTTTTCAGCGTTTTGCAGCCTACATGCATTCTAGTGTGAAACGTGAAATTAACAGAAAAATTTATTTTTCTCTATTATTAGATCCCTCTCTCCCTGTCTCCTCCCTGCACCTGCTGGTTCCTCCACTCCAACTCCTCTCTGCAGCCATGTGGCAAGTGCTGCAGCAGCAAGATGCGTTGCATTATGGGAAACTGGAGGAGTTTGTGTCCCTGGTGATGGAGACATTCCCAGAGCTGCTGAGTGAGAGCCAGAGGACAGAGCTCACTCTGGGGCTGCAGGTGAGGAGGAGGAGAGGAAGGGGGAAGGATGGGAGGGAAAGGGGTAAGAGAGGAGGGGAGGGAGAGGGGTAAAGGAGGAGGGTGAGGCAAGAGTCATGGGGTGGACAGGAAAGAAGTATCACTTTAAAATCATTTAGCACTTTGCCCATGACAGTTAATACTGCCCAGCCTTGGCTGAGTGCTTGTGTCTGTGTAATATGGGCCAACATGGCAGCCTGCATCTCAGTTAATTTCACATCCTCTACTGGCAAGAACAGCTGGCACACAAATTATAACCTTATATATTTATGTCATATATTGGTTATATTTGAGAAACCCATTTTAATTCTGATGTTTTCCTCCCAAATTGTTCTAGATATAATAATTCACTCTCTCTGTTTCTCTCTCTTTCTCCCTCTCTCTACATGCCCACAGCAGTTTGGCTGTAAAACTGACCCAGCCCTGGAGGTTCTGTTGTGGGAGTTCCTTTCCAGACTGGATCAGCTGCTGCCGGTACCAGATCTCAAACAGGTACAGAGACAGAATACCAGCACTAGGACATACCTGAACCTACTAGAGATGCCTGCTCACCATAGCATTGCTGCAGAATGGTTAAGAAAAATAAAATTGCACATGTCTGTATGATGAAGACATCTTTATTCATATCTAAATATAATTAAGTACAAACTTATGATCCTGTTAAAAATGGCTGCAGTAGGAAAATGCAGCAAAATGAGAGGTTTTATAATAACTGTATCATCTTTATAAACATGTACAATCTCTGAGCTGCAGTCGATTACACCATTATATATGTACTGCAGTCAGTGAACTCCTGTGCATCTCGTCCATCCTGCTATAGCATAGGAAAGTGCTTTTCTGCAGAAATAAGTTACAGTGACAAGTTTGAACCAGAGACTGTAAAAAATGAACTTGATTGTCTCTCATTCAGACAGTGTCCTGGCTCAGTGCTGCCCCCTCTGTCCTGGAGGTCTGTGTGCAGTCTGTTTCTTACACAGACAAACTGAAGACCCTTCTCAGCCACCACAGAAGTCTTGGACAGTTGGACCTGAATGGTAGGCCTTTATCTGAGCAACCGTGTAAACCACTCCCACTCAGTTACAAATCATAATCCACCACTGACTCATTTTAGTCCCATTTGTACATTTTTCTACGTTTATATATAAAAAATAAAAAAAAATTATTTCCAATCCCAAACTCAACCATACTTGTTCCTGCCAACATCAGGAGGAGATGGCAGACACGTTACTCCTCCGATTCACATGACGCATATTCTCACACGTTCTCCCAGACTGCAGACTCACCACCAATCATTTACTGCCCATGTCACCATATTCTCGGTTTGCGCTTACGCAGGTGCCTGGTCTTACCAGCAGGGGCCGCTAGAGAGCGATGAGAGCAAGGGAACTGGCTAGCCGTAGGTCAGACCCAGTCTTTATGCCATGAGCCACCCGGAGGCTCCTTCTACCCGTACATTAATATTTTGAAATTGTAAATAAATTGTGAACCTGATTAATTGTCATCTGTGCCTTTTAACATTAATCCTTTCATTCTCTCTCACAGTAACACTTCCCTCAGTTGAGGACTGCAAATTGACCTCTATTCCCTACTCTCCCTCTCGAAGAGTGGTGGATTTCACCCAACCGACAAACACCAATATCCAATCGGAATCCACAACTGAGTTCATGAACTTTATAAGCCCCACCTATTTAAGTGAAGACATAAAAGCAGAATCTGTGATAGACAGCTCAAATTTTGACGGGGTGGAGCCAAGGACGAGTGTGAACAGATGTGAAGACATGGAGGAGAGCACAGAGAGGAAGACTGGAAATTTGATGAGCAGAGAGCAAAGAGACGTACTGACGAACATGAAGGAGGAGGAAGATGATTTGGAGAGGCAGAGTGTGAACATGGTGAGGGAAGATGGTGTGGGAGATGAAGAGGACCATTGGAAAGAGGAAGAAAAAGAGAGGGACGAACAGACACAAGGACACATAACTGACAAATTGGTGCAGAACAGAGTCAACTCAGAACATGGACTGCAGGAAGGGGAGGAGTTGTTTACTCTGGCCACTTCCTGTTTGCTAAAGCAGCCTAGAGTGCTGATTCACAGGCTAGAAATTGCCAGTAGTTCAGTCCCTGTGTCATCACTTCCTCATCTCGGGGCTGATAAAAGAGATCACGGAGTGAGATCTCCATGGATACAGCATGAGGTCTCACCACTGAGAGGAAACGGATCTCTGAGACAGAAGAAGGGTCAGGTCGTGACCCGGAAGAGGAAGACAGTTGGCCAGTTGGAGAGACCCCTGGAAGTGCTGCCATCTTCATCAATGGATGGGTAAGAATGAATGATGAGCTGGACTGTGTGTCTCCTCTGACCACTGCCAGACTTGCATAAAATAATCTACCTTTATTTGTCTTTTACAGGATCTGTGCTGAAGCCTCCTTTATTTCTCCTGTCATCTCCTCCCAGAACAAAAACATATATTCTGATCGCACAGGTAATAATTTTCCAGAAGACAGAGGGAGTTTTTCCACATAAGTTGAGATGGTTGCCAGTTCGTGCTGAAAGGAAATGTAGTGTTCACATTTAGAATGAAGATTTTATCCATTATTACACTTTTCCCATAATGGTTATGTTGTTAGGAATCTGCTTCCTTCTCTATTTCCCATAAGCTTCATATCTCTGCCACATCTCTCTCCTCAGGACAAGCTGCTGAGGTGTCGTCTCAGGTCTTTGCCTGCTCCCAGTGCCCGTTCGTTCACACAGAGGAAGTGAATCTTCAGCAGCACATAGAGAAGGTTCATCCAGAGGAGCTCAGTAGCACTCTGGGGTCCCAACAACCTCCCAGCAGCACACATCAGCACCGCACCCCAACTAAGACACACCCTACCCTGACACAGTCCCACACAGGCACTCCAGGGGCCCACACATGCTCCCAGTGTGGGAAGAGTTTTAGTTGTATGAGTAATTTGAATAAACACCAGCGAACTCATACAGGGGAACGTCCGCACCGCTGCCCCCAGTGTGGAAAGAGTTTCAAGGAGTCATGTAGTCTAAAGGTACACCAGCGATCTCATACAGGGGAACGTCCTTACCACTGCTCCCAGTGTGGGAAGAGTTTCACTCGTTTGATTTATTTGAAGATACATGAGCGAACCCATACAGGCGAACGCCCATACCACTGCTCCCAGTGTGAGAAGAGCTTTTCTCGGTCAGATCAACTAAAGCTTCACCAAAAAACTCATACGGGCGAGCGGCCATATCACTGCTCCCAGTGTGGGAAGAGTTTCACTCGTTTGATTTATTTGAAGGTCCACCAGCGAACCCATACAGGGGAACGTCCATACCACTGCTCCCAGTGTGAGAAGAGCTTTTCTCGGTCAGATCAACTAAAGTTACACCAAACAAGTCATACTGGCGAGCGGCCTTATCTCTGCTCCCAGTGTGGTAAGAGTTTCCCTCAGCTGAGTAGTCTGAAGCTACACCAGCGAACTCATACAGGGGAACGCCCGTACCACTGCCCCCAGTGTGGAAAGAGTTTCCCTCAGTTGAATAGTTTGAAGTTACACCAGAGAATTCACACGGGGGAACGACCATACCACTGCTCCCAGTGTGGAAAGAGTTTCCCGCAGTCAAGTCGTTTGAAGCTGCACCAGCGAACACATACAGGCGAGCGCCCGTACCACTGCTCCCTGTGCGAGAAGCGTTTCAATAAATTGAGCAATTTGAAGAAACACCTGCGGATTCACACTGGGGAACGTCCTTACCACTGCTCCCAGTGTGAGAAGAGTTTCAGCCAATCAAATTCTTTGAAGCTGCACGAGGAAAGCCATACAGGAGAGCATCCGTACCAGTGCTCCACTTGTGGGAAGAGTTTTCGCCATTCGCTTAGTCTGAAGGTACACAAGCAAACTCATGAAGGGGTAAGACCTTACCACTGCTCCCAGTGTGGGAAGAGTTTTACTCAGTCACACAGTCTGAAGGAGCACCAGCGAACTCATACAGGTGAGCGCCCGTACCGCTGCTCCCAGTGTGAGAAGTGCTTCAGCAGTTTACAATCTGTAAAAAAACACCAGCAGATTCACACGGGAGAGCGTCCGTACTCCTGTTCCCAGTGCGAGAAGAGCTTTGTTCAGGCGTCTCAGCTGAAACGACACCTGCAAACACATACAGGTGAACGGCCGTACCCTTGTTTGCAGTGTGGGAAAAGTTTCAGCAGGTCAGATAATCTGAAGCTACACCTGCAAACTCATACAGGGTGAACACCTGTTACACTGCTCCCAGTGTTTTACTCATTCGTGTTATGTGACCGTACACCTGGGACACCACACAGGATTGGGCCTATTCCTATTTGGTTTTTGAATTTTTGGCACATTCTTGGATTACTTTGGGACAAACACGCTGTGGTTTGGTTATTTTTATACTTCCATTTCTTTGTGTGACTGTGAACTTGCCCACGTCTGTAACATTTGTTATTCTTTTAAGGATGAACCTCGTCTTTAGATTAGATGTAAATATTTGTTAAAATTTAATAAGAAATCTTAATTTTTATCTGGTTGTGAGTTGTACATTTTGATAAAGGTTGATCGTCAGTTTGCTCTGCCTATCAATCAATTCTGCGATTTAATTTATAATTGATAGCTTTGATAATAATTGGCAAATTAAATCAAATCAATATATTTTGCAGGAAAAAATGTAATGTGTTTATGTTTTATATTATTGTGCTTTGCTTTACTCAATGACAGAAACAGTTCCACTCTTTACTGTATCCTCTATATTTAAATTATGTATAATATATACTCTGTGGTTTTCTGTGAGATGTTTACCTATTTTATGTTGTAATTGAGACCTACGCAACCAATTCATTTTCTTCCTTCCGATTCCAGCCCCCCAGTCTCCCAGCACCAACGCGTGTTTTGTATTCTGTATAAGTGTCTACCTGTTTCATCATCACCCCAGTATTTTCACCAGTCTTCGTGCGTATGAGATTTTATATAAATCTTAGCCTCAGCTCTTCGTAGAGGAGCTTGTATAATCTATGTCTTGGAGCTTTAGTGCCAGTTTGGCCAGTATATCTACCTCTTCATTTCCCTCTACAGTACACCAAAATGGACTGGCACCCACAGGAAACAAGTGTATGTACCATTTGTTTGTAATCTATACAGTATGTCACGCTGTTACACTTGGCAAAGTATAAAATTACTTGTGATGAAACATTCAAAATAAAAGCTCGGGCGCATTCGTCAAAATACTGAGTTTCTTCTAGCTTTACATCTAGCATTTACATAAAGGCAATGGGTTTCACCATTTGTTTGAAAAATCCGTTGACACAATTTTGGCGCAAGGAACATGTTCTGTAAATGGGGTGTTTCAGGCAAATGTCATTTTTGGCACCAAGTTAAGAAAAAGATGCCTAAATCCATCGACAGATGCATTTGCGAACACGGTCCGTTGAGTTTGATCCAACGATAAAGAAAAATATATTCTGGCTTTTATATTGATTTTATTTCCACTTTGGTATCACGGAAGTCACCCTACTTTTAATTACACGTTGCTACTTGTGCGCATGCGTTCGTACAACTGGACTTCACCTTGGTGTGTTTTAAAAAAGCAGCTAGGTTGTTTCTTCTGAACAGTTCCAATATTTTGCACGTTGATGGGAACACTGAGCATTACAGAAAGGCGAAGCGGAGGTTCGTATATGTGCCTTTGACGAATGTGTGCTGAGTGTTTGACGAAAGGTAGCTAACTATGAGGGACGCGTCCAGCGGTGTACTATTTGAATATGCACATAGATTCCAGTAATTGCTCAGACGGGTGCAATGGCTTGCTGTATGTGGAAATATATATTTTTAAAAATGAATACCGAGTGAACAGTCGGGTATGATTTGTAGGTTACTTAGTGTGCTGCTGCTTTTACAGCAGGCTAATGAGCCGCAGATCCGATGGCTCAATATGGGTTCAATAGCTTAGCTTTCTCCAAATAATGCTCTTTGCTGAGGAGGACCCTCCTCTTTAATCATGGAATAAGGACCGCTCGATGTTAGGTGAAATTTAACGCGTCTCGCCTGCCCTATACGGGAGTAAATATTTGTCGCGATTTCGTACAGAGCAAGGTATTCCTCTTTTCCGTTTGCATGGCGTTTATTGTAACGGCTACGAACAACAGAATTACTTCTCAAGCGACAGCAGACAAGACAGGCCCTCGCATCAGGCCCAGTGTTGCCAGATGTGGTCAACCCGTCCAATCAGAGGCTTGACCTGGTAGACTTCCAGTAATTTGTTTAATTGTAATTAAGTAAGCCAAAAGGAGGTTATTTCGAGGAAAGTCGAGTCTAAGATTATTTTTAAGTAAATCTCTTCTTTTTCTATTATTGTAGGTAAAAAAATTGTTGGGAAAAAAGTTTAGACTTTGGTTTGCTATTCAATCAATGTGCAGATATTAACTGAATACCTTTGGCCTGCACAGTATGTTTACATATATATGCACAGACACACACACACACACCTATAAATATATACTGTGTATGCACAAGCTTTGTAGCCTAAACCAAGGACATGGTAGTCAACACCACCTATGCTTTGCATTTAGTAGAAGGCCTCCATTTTTTCCATTCTCAGTCAGCATAAATCGCTCAAAGATAAAAGACGTTACATTTCATTAAATTTATTTGGAAGACGCAATTTTTGAAATTGTGAATCATCACAAAAGGCAGTTTTGTGTAGCGCAATTGTCATCTGTACCATTGAACATTCATGTGTTCATTCTCTCTCGCAGCAACACTTCCCTCCATAGAAGAGTTCAAGCTGACCTCCATGTCCCGCCCTCCCTCTCGAAGAGTGGTGGATTCTACCAAGCTGACGAACAGCAAGAGCCAATCGGAATCCGTAACTGACTGCATGAACTGTTTAAGCCCCTTCAGATGAACACACAAAGGCAGAATCTGTGATGGACAGCTCAGATTACACAGGGGTAGAGCCAAAGTCCAGTTTGAACAAATGTGGAGACGTAGAGGAGGGGACAGAGAGGAAGACTGAATATCTGATGAGTGGAGAGCAACAGGACGTACTAACCAACATGAAGCGGGAGGAAGATTGGGAAAGGCAGAGTGTGAAAATGGAGAGGGAGGATGACATGAGAGTTGAAGAGGGACTCTGGAAGGAGGAAGAAAAAGAGAAGGATGAACAGATGGAGAGAAAAACAACTGAAGTTGCCCAAACTGACAAATTGGTGAAGGATGGAGTAAAATCGGAGCATGGACCACAGGAAGGGCAGGAGTGGTCTACTCTGGTCACTTCTTGTCAGGTAAAACAGCCTAGAGTGCTGATTCGCAGGCTAGAAATTGCCGATAGTTCAGTCCCTGTGTCATCCCCTCTTCGTCCCATAGCCTGTAAAAGAGATCAGGAAGCGGGATTTCCATGTAGACGGCATGAGCTCTCACCACTGAGAGGAAACGGGTCACTGAGAGAGAAGAAGGGTCAGGTCATGACCCGGAAGAGGAAGACAGTTGGCCGGTTGGAGAAACCCCTGAAAGTGCTGCTGTCTTCATCAGAGAACGAGTAAGAATGAACGAGGAGCTGGACTGTGTGTCACCAGTGTGTTCATTATCACGACAAGTCTTACATTAAAAAATGAGCCTTTGTTTGTCTTTTACAGGATCTGTGCTGAAGTCTCCCTTATTTCTCCTGTCATGTCTCCCAGGAATCAAAACACAGGTAGAGATCACACACAATCATTTTCAAAGTCTGAGGGAGTCTTTCACAGCTGGAGATGGTTGATAGGTTGTTCTGAAGGAAATTATGATTTAAGTTGAATTCAGATTTTTTTATATTATTGCACCGTTCCAGTAACCGCTGTGTTTATATTATGCTTCCTTTATGTTCTATGACCTTCACATCTCCTCGACACCTCTCTCCTCAGGAGGAGCTGTTGAAGTGTCGTCTCAGGACTTTTCCTGCTCCCAGTGCCCATTCGTTCACACAGAGGAAATGAATCTTCAGCAGCACATTGAGAAGGTTCACCCAGAGGAGCTCAACAGGACTCTGGGGTCCCAGCAACCTCACAGCAGCACACTAAAGCACCCCACATCCCCAAAAATGTTCCCTACCCCGACACAGTCCCAAACCGTCACACCAGGGACCCACACATACCACCATTTTGGGAAGAGCTTCAAATCCAAATCGCTTCTGAGGACACACAAGAAAATACATAAAAGAGAGTGTCCGTATCACTGCTCCCAGTGTGGGAAAAGTTTCCACCGTTTACATCATCTGAAGGTACACAAGCGAACTCACACAGGCGAGCGCCCATATCACTGCTCCCAGTGTGGGAAGAATTTCTGCAATTTATATGGTCTGAAGGTACACAAGCGAACTCACACAGGTGAGCGGCCGTACCACTGCTCCCAGTGTGGTAAGAGTTTCAGTCAGTCGAGTAATTTGAAGCAACACCTGCGAACCCATACAGGTGAGCGTCCTTACCACTGCTCCCAGTGTGGGAAGAGTTATACTCAGTCTAATAATTTAAAGCAACACCAGCAAACTCATACAGGGGAGCATCTATACCACTGCGCCCAGTGTGGGAGGAGTTTCACTCTGTTCAGCGCTTTGAAGGAACACAAGAGAATTCATGCTGGAGAACGACCATACAAGTGTTCCCAGTGTGAGAGAAGTTTCACTCATTTGAGTACTTTGAAGCAACACAAGAGAACCCATACAGGAGAACGCCCGTACAACTGCTCTCTGTGTGGGAGGAGTTTCTCTCTGTTGAGTACTTTGAAAGAACACCATAGAACCCATACAGGGGAATGTCCATACAAGTGTTCCCAGTGTGGGAAGAGTTTCAGGCATTTGAGTACTTTGAAGCAACACCAGAGAACTCATACAGGGGAACGCCCATTCAACTGCTCCCAGTGTGGGAAGAGTTTCACTCATTTGAGTACTTTGAAGCAACATCAGAGAACTCATACAGGGGAACTCCCATACCACTGCTCCCAATGTGGGAGGAGTTTCATTCATTCAGGTACTTTGACGAAACACCAGCGAACTCATACAGGGGAACGCCCATACAACTGCTCCCACTGTGGGAGAAGTTTCACTCAGTTGAATACTTTGAAGAACCATCAGAGAACTCATACAGGGGAACGCCCGTACCACTGCTCCCAGTGTGGGAAGAGTTTCAGCAGGTCAGATAAATTAAAGCTACACCAGCGAACCCATACTGGGGAACGCCCATACCTCTGCTCCCTGTGTGGGAAGAGTTTCAGTCAATCTCATAAATTGAAGCTACACCAGCAGACTCATTCAGGGGACCGCCCGTACCAGTGCTCCCAGTGTGGGAGACAGTTTACTCAGTCGTGCCAACTGACAGCACATCAGCGAACTCATACAGGGTAACATTCAAACATCAAAATAAACACAGAAATGGTTGTGGGATCACAAAATCAGTGTTTTGCAATTACCATCTCAGTCTTTGCATTTTCACACTATTGAAAACTTGTGGTGTGAATTTAAGAGTCCACAAGTGCAAACCTAGGAATATCAAGGATCTTGAAATTATTTGCAGGAAGGAGTGGTCCAAGATCCCTCCAAAAGTGTTCTCCAAACCTTGTCAAACATTACAGAAAGAGGCTTAGTGTGGTTATAATTCTGAAACCTATCCTTTACAGACAAACGTGTACGATTCAATTAATTGAGTAATTGTCATCTGTACTGGTGAATGTTAATGAAAAAAAAAACCACATTGCCAATTTTGAGGCAGGGTACATCATTCTGCAAATAAAGCGTTTCTGGCAAATGTCATTGTTATTTTTGCAGTTACACACCTGATTCCTCTAATCAAGGTCCTTAGCAAAGACTCTAGTGTTTTATTAGTAGAATCGGGTGTGTAACTGCGTGGTTGGAATGAAAGCCTGCACCCACACCGTCCCTTTCTGGATAAGATTGAGGACCCCTGCGCTAAACCATTTACTGCACCCAATTCGCCAAGTTACATTATTTCAGAAATAGAGCCCTTTGTGTTACATTTTTATAGAATATGTAAAGTACATTCAAGAGTAACAGATACTTCAGCTTTAGTACGGGACTAAAAAGGATTGAACCGTTAAAGCTCACGTATTGGGGCGGTAGGCGTATTGTTCTAGTTTTGTTTACCCATATCGACCCTCACTCCAGTCCAGAAGGTGGCGGTAATGCGTCACAAGTTGACTACCACCATTAAACACCCGAAAAAGTAATACGCACGTGTTCCCATCGGAGACGGTAAAAGGGTTCCTATACCTGGAGCTCACTGAGACTAGTGTTTTAAAATCAATTCAAGGCTGGTTTTTTTCACAGCACTTCCAATATTTTCATGCTAATGGAAGCTCTGAGTATGGCCGTGAAGGAAATCGAAGGTGCGTATCTCTTGCCTTTATAAATTAGAGAAATGCATAGGCAGCAACCAGCGGTGTTTTATGAATATGCACATAGATTCCAGTAATGACTGGCGATGTAATGGCTCGATGTATGGTTCAGTCGTAGCTACGTTTTCTCTGAATAGTGCTTTTTTCTGAAGACTGTGCTCCTTAATAACGCTGTATGAACCGCTATTAACCAATTATGATTGCGTTATGCGGCTATTTATCGCATTTCGTCCCTTCTAAATGTGGGGGAGCGAATATGGTGTTAACTGTTAGATCTGTATGGCTCTTGTTCAGAGTACGGCTTCGACTCTGCCTAACTGCTCACTAATTGTTATGAGTTATGACAGCTTTCAGTGAAGTTTGTGGTGTTTTCTGAAGAGAAATTTGTGGTGTTCTTTCTGAACACTGCAATTCAAAACGTGTAAATACATTTAGGATGTCTTTGGAATAGTGTTTTTCTTAAAGTTTAGTTGCATCATTTTTAATTTAATATCAGCAATTTGTTATGTAGACACATTTTAGGGTGTGTGTTCATAGCCTAGAAGCCTAGGTGTTGTAATGACAGGCTGCATAGCCAGGTATTTAGGTACCTGTGTGAATGAAACCAGATAGTCATGGCTTTATCAGCATCCTGTGTGTTTTACAACCCACCTTGTAGTCATGTTAGGAGTTACATGTAAAATTGAATGAAAATATCTCATTTTTTCTATTAGATCCCTCTCTCCCTGTCTCCTCCCTGTGCCTTCTGGTTCCTCCACTTCAACTCCTCTCTGCAGCCATGTGGCAAGTGCTGCAGAAGCAAGACGTGTTGCATTATGGGAAACTGGAGGAGTTTGTGTCTCTGGTGATGGAGACGTTCCCAGAGCTGCTGAGTGAGAGCCAGAGGACCGAGCTCACACTGGGGCTGCAGGTGAGGGGGAGAGGAGGAGGAGAGGAAGGGGTGGTGGGAGAGGGGTAAGAGGAAGGGAGGGGTAGGGGTAAGAGAGGAGGGTGAGACAGGAGGCATGAGGGTGGACAGTATTTGTTTTAACTCATTTTCAAACCCGTTTGGTTTTTACCTCACAAATTGTCCCATACATAATAACATTCTCCCTCTGTCTTCTCTCTACTCTTTTTCTGTCCATCTTTCCTTGTCTCTTCCTTTATTTCTTTCCCTCTCTCACAGTACATGTCCCCAGCAGAGACTGGCTGTAAAACTGACCCAGCTCTAGAGGTTCTGTTGTGGGAGTTCCTTTCCAGGCTGGATCAGCTGCTGCTGGTACCAGACCTCAAACAGGTACAGAGACAGAACACCAGGACCTGGCCATATCTGGACCCACTGGAGATGCCTGCTCACTTTTGCGTTACTCACAAATGCTTCAGAAAAAAATCCTGAATTTCCCCATGAAGACATCATCTTGTTAGGTATCTAAATAAAAGCAAATGGGATCCTATAAAACAAATGAATGCATACAGTGAGTCATATTTTGGTCTCAAGCATTTTTCAAGCACAAAAAGTTTTATTCAGTAGTACAACTTCTTTTGCAAAACATAGGTTTCTAAATTATTGGCACTTCTATGATTAATATTTGGTGAAGCCTCCTCTGGAGAGGGTAACGGCACTGAGCCTCCTCCTGTAAAGTCTGACTGGGTTGGGGAACTCTTTTGGGGGGATCTTGGACCACTCCTCTATGCAGAAAATCTCAAGATCCTTGATTTTGTAGGGTTTGCACTTGTGGGCAGCAAAACAGTTTTTAGAGACCGAGAACAATGAAAAAAAAATGGAATTGCATCACAGGCCCCACTTTGTGTGGTTTTATTTTAAATATTCTTTTTGGGGTGCCAATCATTTTGACCTCTATATTTTTTGAGAAAAATACTATTATAAAAAATTTTTTGGAAAGAATATTTTTTTATTAGAGGTAAAGTAATTTGTCTGAAGGGTTGCCATTAATTCTTGAGTTGACTGTTCATGTTTGAACCTGCTTCTCTCCTTCAGACAGTGTCGTGGCTCAGTGCTGCCCCCTCTGTCGTGGAGGTCTGTGTGCAGTCTGTTTCTTACACAGACAATCTGAAGACCCTTCTCAGGCACCACCGAAGTCTTGGACAGCTGGACATGAATGGTTGGTCTTTTAAAAAGTAATTTTGAGATTATATTATTAGTTTTAATTCTTAATTAATTAATGCAAAGAACTTTTTACAGTTCAAACATGACCTCTGTTTTAAGTCTTTGTGATTACAATGAAACCAAGATATTGTTTTTGCCATTTATGGTTGTTGAACTGTAGGTCTCGAAAGTAGAGCTGGGTAAGCCAGCGGTGCAGTGAAAATGGGCACTTTCCAGTTTTCTTAACGATGGTTTGTATTTCTCTATCTCAAAATGATATCAATGGTTATTGCTCCAAGGTTTTTTATGGGAGAGATATTGATATCAGAGAAATCTGAGAGGTCAAGATACAAAAGGGTCCATTTTCCCCCAGAAATGACCCGTGTATGAAATGTTTAAGCCCTACCTGTTCATTTATTTTTTGAAGATGTGAAACATCACAAAGGGCAATATTACATTTTGCAGAGTAATTGGCGTCTGTACTGTTAAACGTTAATCTGTTTTCTCTCACAGTAACACTTCCCTCCATAGAGGAGTGCAAGCTGTTCTCTATGTCCCGCCCTCCCTCCCAAAGAGTGATGGATTCTACCAAACTGACAAACACCAACAGCCAATCAGACTCTATAACTAACTGCATGAAATTTTTAAGCTCCACCCCTTCAGATGAAGACATCAAGGCAGAAATTGTGATGGACAGCACAGATTATGAAGGGGTGGAGCCAATGTCAAGTTTGAACAGATGTGAAGACATGGACGAGAGGACACAGGGAAATACCGAGTATTTAATAAGCAGAGCGAAAAAGGACTTACTAACCAACATGAAGGAGGAGGAGGAAAATTGGGAGAGACAGAGTGTAAAAATGAAGAGGGAGGATGGCGTGAGAGATGAAGAGGGACTCTGGAAGCAGGAAGATAAAGAGAGGGATGAACAGAGGGAGGGGTATTTAAATGGTCAAACTGCCCAAACTGGAAAATTGATGTTGAATGGAGTAAAATCACAACATGGACAACAGGAAGGGGAGGGGCTGTCTACTGCAGTCACTTCCTGTTTGGTAAGACAGCCTAGAGTGCTGATTCGCCGAATAGAAATTGGTAGTTCAGTTCCTGTGTCATTACCTTGCTCCATGGTCACACGATTAAGGACAAATAGATCACTGAGACAGAAGGGCCCGGTCGTGACCCGGAAGAGGAAGACAATTGGCCAGTTGGAGAAACCCCTGAATCCGCTGCCATCTTCATCAGAGAATAGGTAAGAATGACTGATGAGCTGGACTGTGTGTCTCCTCTGACCACTGCCAGTCTTGCATAAAATAATCTGCCTTTATTTGTCTTTCACAGGATCTGTGCTGAAGCCTTCCTTATTTCTCCTGTCATCTCCCCCAGGAACCAAAACACAGGTTAAGGTTACACAGATGATCATTTTCAAGTCTGAGGGAGTCGATCACGCGGTGTTGAAGACGAATGAAATTTAGATTCAGAGTTAACATTTACAATTAAGATTTTATTTTTCATTATCATACTTTTGCAGTAATGGTTCAGTTTATCAGCATCTGTATTTCCCATGAGCTTCACGTCTCCTCCACATCTTCTCTCTCCTCAGGACAAACTGTTGAGGTGTCGTCTCAGGTCTTTGCCTGCTCCCAGTACCCATTCATTCACACACAGGAGCTCAACAGGACTGTGGGGTCCCAGCAACCAACCAGCACCTCAAATCAGCACCCCATCCCCCCTAAGACACCCCCCAAACCGACACTGTCCCACACAGGCACTCCCGGGCCGCACACGTGCTCCCAGTGTGGGAAGAGTTTTGCTTATTTGAGTACTCTGAAGAGGCACCAGGTAACTCATACAGGGGAACGCCCGTACCACTGCTCCCGGTGTGGGAAGAGTTTTGGCAGATCAGATAAGCTGAGGCTGCACCAGCGACTTCACATGGGAGAATGCCTGCACCGCTGCTCTCAATGTGAGAAGAGTTTCAGCACGTCACATCAACTGAAGCAACACCAGCGATTTCATACAGGAGAATGCCTGTACGAGTGCCCCCGGTGTGAGAAGAGTTTCACTCATTTGTGTACGCTGAGGAGACACGAGCGAACTCATACAGGGGAACGCCCATACCACTGCTCCCAGTGTGGGAAGAGTTTTGGAAGATCTGATAAACTGAGGCTGCACCAGCGACTTCATATAGAATACCCCTACCACTGCTCCCACTGTGGCACGAGTTTCACTTGTTTAGGTACTCTGAAGAGACATCAGCAAACTCGTACCGGTGAGCGCCCTTACCACTGCTCCCTGTGCGATAAGAGTTTTGTCAGGTTAGATAATCTGAAGGTGCGCAAGCGAACTCATGCAGGAGAGTGCTCGTAACACTGCTCCCGGCGTGGGAAGAGTTTGGGTTGTTAGGATTATGTGACCGTACACCAGCGACACTACTCGGGATTAGGTTTCTGTTCCTCTGCTCCCAGTGTAGGGAGAGCTTCTGTCATTCAGTCCTTACCAGGGACAGTTCAGAGAGAGAAAAGGTAGAATATTGTATATATATATCTACTTTCTCTGTAATTAAAAATTATACTTAAAAACCTTATTTTGAGTTATTATTTTTCTCAAAATTGGGGTCAATTATTGGCACTGATAAAGAATATTTTAAATAAAACCAAAGTGGTGTATGATTTTTACTTTTTTTTTAATCTCAGTCTCCAATTTTGTTGATCTCAGTCTCCAGAAACTGGATGGTTGGCTTTCATTATTTCCTGTTTCACTAGAGTATAAATATGAGGTTGCACACATGTAAAACCCCTTTGTCATCAACATGTTTTGTATTAGGCCATAAAATGGTCTGTAAGAAGATGCATAGATCAGTGCATTGCCAATCAAGTTTCTTTTATTTTGGTTCATCAAGATGGAAAAATGTTTTATTCTGGGCTCTATTTTGACTTAATTTCCGCCTTGGTGGTATGAAGTCACCCTCTTTTTGTTGCTACTAGTACCCATGCGTTCTTAAAAGTGGTAGAGCCGTTTGTTCGTTCTGGGCTACTGTAGAAACATGGCGGTGCAACATGGCGGCCTCTGTGGAAGAGGACCCGCTCCTATGTAGATATAAAAGGACTCATTCTCAGGTAACGAAAACACAACGATTCTTATTTTCATGGGATTACACACTAATTAAAACATACTTGTGAATATTATATTCCATTTCTGCCAAGTCCGTTCCGCTAGATGACACTAAATTCTACACACTGCAGTGCACCTTTAAGACTATTTTCAAGGCTGGCTTCTTCACAACAGTTGCAGTATTTTGTACGCTGATGGAAACCCTGAGCGTTGCAGAGAGGGAAATCGTGGGTGCGTATCTACCTTTATAAATTTAGTGTTCGACGAATGAAACTAAGCTACGAGCGACTGATCCTGCGTTGTTTTGCTTTGAATATATGAACAGATTCCAGTAATAGCCGAAACTGGTGCTGGGATATGCTGTATACTTAAAAAAAAAAAAAAAATTAATTAAAATTAGAATATATATCCCCTGCAACTGGTAGGTAGCCTGGTGTGGTGCTACCTTTTCCAAAATGTTATTGAACCCTATATCCGATGGCTCAACCCGTTTAAAAGTTTTCTCCAAATAGTGCTTCAAGCAGAAGACCGTCCTCCTTAAAGAGCATCTTGCAGGTTACATTTTTTACGAAACGTATGCTTAACCCTGTCTGAAAACGACTATTTGAATAGTTAATGCAGGATTTAATAATTTTTACAAGACACGAGGGCACAAATTCAGAGGAACTACAGGCGCTGCGGCCGTTTTGAGCAAAGCTCATAAAAACGCCTTTTTTTCAACACCGAGTCATATTACGTAACAGAAGGGAGTGGCTCTTCCATTGTCCAATGTGCAGTAGTACGGGGTAGTGAGTCTGAGCGGTTGTGATATAGTGGGTTGGTCTGTTTTCAGTAGTTTTATATTGCATTTCACTGTGAATCATGGTAACGTATTGTGTTTGTGCAGGTTGCAAAAACTCCAGCCGGCCAGGACGTCGCGTACACAGATTTCCTGACAGGAAAAGGAGCCGTGCTGGCTTTAGTGCCTGGGTGCGTTTTGTGCAGGCGGAGAGACCGGACTTCACTACTGCGTCTGTTGCAAAAAGCGCGGTCGTGTGTGGCGCTCATTTCAGACCGGAGGATTATCTTCCCAGCGATATGATACAGTTCAGGATGGGATATCGAAGCCGGGGCCGGGTGAGACTGACTACTGGTGCGGTTCCTTCACTGCACGCAGTGGCTGTATCAAGGCCGCCATCAGCAGCCGGTTCTGATTTTGACGCCGGCGGGAGTAGGTCTAATGGTCACCAGCCCGGCGTCAGAGATTCAGCTCTACGAAAACGTAAACTGTGCACCGTAAGTCTTGCCTGTTTTCTAATGTTTGCTAACGTCCAACATAGTCGGCGTACTGCTTTCAATAATGAGAAGCAACGCGTGAAACGTATTAATTGTTGTAAGGCACCGTAGCTATCTTGTGAACAAGGCATACAGGCTAATGTTAACTAGCATTAGCAACCTGTTTTGTAAAACCTACCACGTGAGAAGGCGTAATTGGTAACCTCAGTTTGCTAACATTCGAACCCTTAAGTCTTGTTACAGCTTGACGACTTTGTTTGCACAGCTAAAACATTTGTGATTTTAATTCCACGTGGTGTAAAGCCGGTGTTGGGGGAGACTGCAAGTAATGAAGGGACAGATGCACCAACAGCCCGTGCTGCAGTGCCTGCAGACCCAGAGCAAGAGGCCGCCTCTCCACTGGCTCCTCAACCATCTGTGCCTCAACCCTGTGGCTCACAGTGTGACCTCAGACCTTTACATCGTTCATCAGGTAGTGTAACTTTACTCATATCTAGAATTAGCTGTACACGCCACACATCCATTTAAATAATGTAGGAGGGCAAAATATGAGTTTCTGTTATGGGTAAGTATCAATACTCCTGCCGGTATTAGACGACCAGTACTAGTTTTGTTATGGCCTGAGACATGATGGCAAACTTTACAATGTCGTGATGTGAACACAGCGTTAGATGTCGTTAGCTAACCAGGGCTCCAGACTAACTTTTTACATTGGTTGCGCTGGTGCACCTAACTTTTTCATTTAGGTGCACCAGCACATAATTTAGGTGCACCCAAAATTTTTCACCGCGGCTTGTGGCGCCACAATAATACATTTTAAGCGTTACCTTTTTTGTCAGTTCCCATACACATTGGTAATTTCTTAACTCATTATGTAAATGATCAGGAAAAAAAGGTGCAGGTAAATGTTTTTTCTTTATTGAAATCACAGCACAAGCAAGAAATCGCAATAACCTCAATTGTTTAAAAAAAACTTAAGTGCTGATGTTTAAAGTGCTTGACAAACGCAAGTAACTCAAACAAAAGTGTGCGCTGCTTCCGGAGGAGTACAGTGCGCGGTTTCACACATGCATGCCTTCTTTTTTCCCCCCACCCACATTCACCGAAGAAGAATATCAGGGTCAGAGCCAATCAGAGACAGAGTAGGAGCGGGTCTTCGCAGAATGCGGGTGGGAGAAAAAAAATAACGCTACACATATACACACACTGTACTACGACGGTGTATTCGGGCCACATTGAGGGGGGAAATAATTGAGTGAAAGGTCGTAATATTACGAGAATAAAGTCGTAATTTTACGAGGAAAAAATAATATTACGAGAATAAAGTCGTAATTTTACGAGGAAAAAATAATATTACGAGAATAAAATCGTAAAATTGCGAGGGAAAAAAAATAACGATATTTAGGAAAATGAAAAAACCAAGCGTGCAAAAATACAAAGCACATTAAAAACATTTAGCATTTTTTCCGAATAGTGTTTTCTGTAAGTTTAGTTGCATCATTGTGAATTTGAACCTGTATGAATGAAACAAGAATGCCATGGCTGTATACCTGGCTATATATTAGTGTCTTTTGTTTAAATTTAGTTTTAAAAATCTAGGGTTTACATGTGAGTTAAAAAAATGTTTTCCTTTAATTTCACATTTTCTTTATTAGATCCCTCTCTCCCTGTCTCCTCCCTGTGCCTTCTGGTTCCTCCACTTCAACTCCTCTCTGCATCCATGTGGCAAGTGCTGCAGCAACAAGACGTGTTGCATTATGGGAAACTGGAGGACTTTGTGTCTCTGGTGGTGGAGATGTTCCCAGAGCTGCTGAGTGAGAGCCAGAGGACCGAGCTCACTCTGGGGCTGCAGGTGAGGGTGAGAGGAGGAGGGGAGGGAGAGGGGTTAGGGAGTAAGGTGAGGCAAAAGGCATGAGGGGGGGGGGGGTGGACAGGGAAGAGGTACCACTAGTGAGATCTGCTCTACTCCCCTGTACTCAAACTTTACACCATGTGTACACCGTTCCATGCACTGTACCCCCCATCTCTTACCCCTCCCCCTTCCCTCCTCTCCTCCTCTCACCTGCAGCCCCAGAGTGAGCTCCGTCCTTTGGCTCTCACTCAGCAGCTCTGGGAATGTGGTAAATGGTAAATGGACTGCATTTATATAGCGCTTTTATCCAAAGCGCTTTACAATTGATGCCTCATTTGCCAGAGCAGTTAGGGGTTAGGTGTCTTGCTCAAGGACACTACGACATGCCCAGGGCGGGGTTTGTACCGGCAGCCCTCCGACTGCCAGACAATCGGTCTTACCTCCTGAGCTATGTTGCCATCACAATGTCTCCATCACCAGAGACACAAACTCCTCCAGTTTCCCATAATGGGGTGACATAGCTCAGGAGGTTAGAGCGGTTGTCTGGCAGTCTGAGGGTTGCCGGTTCGATCCCCTGCCCTGGGCGCGTCGAAGTGTCCCTGAGCAAGACACCTAACCTTAAGTGCTCCCAACGAGCTGATTGGTACCTTGCATGGCAGCCTTTCACCGTTGGTGTGTGAATGTGTGTGAATAGGTGAATGAGGGGCATCAATTGTAAAGTGCTTTGGATAAAAACGCTATATAAAATGCAGTCCATTTACCATTTATAACTATAAATATACACATTCATATCATATTTGTTAACTGATGTTCTGTCTCTCTGTCTCGGTTCACTCTTTCACTTCTTTCTGTCATTCCATCTTTTTAGGACATGTCCCCAGCAGAGATTGGCTGTAAAACTGACCCAGCCCTAGAGGTTCTGTTGTGGGATTTCCTTTCCAGACTGGAACAGCTGCTGCCGGTACCAGACCTCAAACAGGTACAGAGACAGAACACGCTGTGTTTGCAAATCATTTACCATTTATAAATCTTGTACTGTTTGTTAGGTTTTGGCACTAAGTTAGCTTTATAATTATGTATGTATTGCGGTCAGTGGAGTCCTCTCTTGTCTATTCTGCTATAGCATAGCACAGTGCATGTTGGGCAGAAAAACACACAGTTCCATGTTTGAACCTGCATCTCTCCTTCAGACCGTGTCCTGGCTCAGTGCTGCCCCCTCTGTCCTGGAGGTCTGTGTGCAGTCTGTTTCTTACCCAGACCAGCTGAAGACCCTTCTCAGGCACCACAGAAGTCTTGGACAGTTGGACATGAATGGTAAGCCTTTATCAGGACATCCATAAAACCGCTAGCATTCCGTTAAAAATCGGAATCCATCACGTTTTGCGTTGAACATCTGTACCATTAAACATTAGCATGATCATTCTCTCTCACAGGGACACTTCCCTCCATGGAGGACTACAAGCTGTCCTCTATGTCCCGCCCTCCCTCTCAAAGAGCGGTGGATTCTACCAAGCTGACGAACAACAAGAGCCAATCGGAATCCGTAACTGACTGCATGAACTGTTTAAGCCCCGCCCCTTCAGATGAACACATAAAGGCAGAATCTCTGATAGACAGCTCAGATTACACAAGGGTAGAGCCAAAGCCAAGTTTGAACAGATGTGAAGACACAGAGGAGAAGACCGAGAGGATGCGTGGATATCTGTTGAGCAGAGAGCAAAAATACAAACTAACCAACATGAAGGAGGAAGATGAGGTGAGGCAGACTGTGAAAATTGAGAGAGAGGATGGTGTGAGAGATGGAGAGAGACACAGGAAGGAGGAAGAAGAAGCGAGGGAGGAACATATAACTGATCAAACTGGCAAATTGGTGCAGAATGTAGTAAAAACAGAACATGGACAACAGGAAAGAGAGGATCTGTCTACTGTGGTCACTTCCTGTCGGGTAAAACAGCCTAGAGTGCTGATTGCCCGACTAGAAATTGCCTCCACACCTTCTCTCTCCTCAGGACAAGCTGTTGAAGCGTCGTATCGGGTCTTTGCCTGCTCCCAGTGCCCATTCGTTCACACAGAGGAAGTGAATTTTCAGCAGCACATTGAGATGGTTCACCCAGAGGAGCTGAACAGGACTGTGGTGTCCCAGCAACCTCCCAGCACCACAAATCAGCACCTCACCCCACCTAAGACACCCCCCTCTCTTACACGGTCCGGCACTTTACGGGCCCACACATGCTCCCAGTGTGGGAAGAGTTTCCGTAATTTAAGTCGTCTGAAAGTGCACAAACGTACTCACACAGGGGAGCGTCCCTTCCCCTGCTCCCAGTGTGGAAAGAATTTAAGCCGCTCGGAGACTTTGAAACAACACCTGCGAACTCATACAGGTGAGCGCCCGTACCACTGCTCCCAGTGTGGAAAGAATTTCAGTCACTGGGATACTTTGAAACAACACCTGCGAACCCATACAGGTGAGCGCCCGTACCACTGCTCCCAGTGTGGTAAGAGTTTCGGTCATTCAAGTTATTTGAAACAACACCTGCGAACCCATACAGGTGAGCGCGCAGTGCTCCAGTGTGGAAGAGTTACTCGGCATTTGAGCAACACCTGCGAATCCCAGTGAGCGCTGCACTGTCCAGTGTGGAGAATTTCAGATTGATTTTGAATACACGCAACATCAGGTGACGCGTACTGCTCAGTGGAAAGTTTAGTCAGTATTTGAAACAACACCTGCGAACCCATACAGGTGAGCGCCCGTACCAGTGCTCCCAGTGTGGGAAGAGTTTCATTCAGTCCAGTCATTTGAAGCAACACCAGCGAATCCATACAGGTGAGCGTCCGTACCAGTGCTCCCACTGTGGGAAGAGTTTCCGGTCAAGTACACTGAAGGTGCACCAACGACTCATACAGGGGAGCCCTCCCTGTAGTTTGTGGTGTACAATTTGCGTCAGTACAGAACCACACAGGGTAACTCTGAAACTCGCAAATTTTGCCAGGGAGAGGACACAAGCATGCCCATCAGGACGTAAGACTGGAGAAGGCCAAGAATATCCCAAGACCTGCATTGTTTAGTGGAATCTTCATGTTATCAAGCTGCATAATACTTGTTGGATGCCACCTCAACAAGCACTTTGGAAGGGTTGCACAAAAGCAGCCCTTGCAGAGAGCAACCTGTAAATTTAAGTGCCTGACCTTTGCCAAGCACCATTTGAACTACAATTGTCATCGTGTGTTGTGGTCAAATGAGTCCAAACAGCTTCTGTCTAGTGGCTGGTTGCACTAATGTGTTAACTCAACTGGAACCCTTTATAAATTACTGTTCTTTTTTTTTTTTTTTTTGAAAAATAAACTAACAGATGTCAGAATTTCTTTAAGTCTTTGCAGCAGTTGTCTGGGAAATTGGATACAGCATGTGTGTCCTTGCCAAAATTATTGAACAACATTTTGAAAATGTCACTTATTTACACCTTATATTACTTGTTAGAATAATTTATTTCTCCCAAATGATATGCAGTTGTGCACATTCATTTAAACGACAATTTATGAGACAAGTCGAAAGATATTTATGTGTGGATAGTAAAATGCATTTGTGACGTCTCTTATTTATGGATCATGATACACACATTTGTCAATAATATTGAGACTAATCTCTATATTTTTCTGTTAAAGTAGGCTATTTTACTTTGAATGGCTCTGACTTGTCAGTAGTTATCCATTTCAGTTACATTCCTGACTTCATTGAGTTGGATACATTACCCTGGATTTTTACTACTATTAGGTTACTATAAATTACTGTACATCAAAACTAAGTAGCCCACTGTCGTAAGGTCTACAAAATGACATGACACTATAGTGACCTGTGCTTGAAGTTATGATTATTGCTCTGCAGCATTGCAAAATCTGGCATTTATTTATTGGTAACAAACTATTTCATTTAGAACAAGTGCCTGATCTTAAATGAAATAAAAGTTTAACATCGAAGAAGAAGAGGGGGGAAAAAAATCTCAGACTTTGTCACACAGGATTATAGAGCACACAGTATACTATTAAGAAGCACGAATCAGGTAGGTGTGATTTTTGTGGAGAAGTAGAAACGTAATCATAGGACAAATATAGGACAGAAGGCGGAATGTTGATATAATTGCAGGAGATAGAGATGGAACTAAATGTGCGCAATATTCTGAAAAAATATACAGGGATAGAAGCAGGAATTTTTTCATACAGTACTTGAAAGCGACGGAGTTTATTCGAGTTTTTTTTAAGAACCCCAAGTCGCGGTAATGCACCCTCAGATGTTTTCCAAATGCAGTTGAAACCAAACTGAATGAGAAGAAAATTCTGGCTTTTATACTGACTTTATTTTCGTCTCGGCGTTGTCACGGAAGTCATCCTCGTTTTGTTCCACGTTGCTACGAGTACGCATGCGTTCGTACAAGTGGAAGTAACTGATCGTAGGCGTTTGCTTTTGCTAGAACGAAAACATTGCAAAGCTGGTTTCTCTACAACAGTTCCAAAATTTAGGTCTTTGATGGAAACGCTGAGCATTGCAGAGAAGGAGGTGGGAGGTGCGTAACTTTAAAAATTGAGTATTCGACTGATCGACTGTGTTCTTTGCATATGCGCAGTAGCTCATGCAGGTGCTGTGACTTCCCGTATATTTATAGAAGACATTTTCTCCAGTTACTGCTTTTTGCTGAATACCCTCCACGGCTCGTAAACAACAATACTGGCGTTTGGTCCAATTTATCGTGTCTCGCTTTCTCTGATTGTTGAGGAATAGATATGTATGGTGTTAAACGTTTTAAGTTAAACTGTTACGATGTGCACGGCCCCTGTTCAAAGTCAGGGTTTTTTTTTTTCTTGGCCTGACGGTAACTTGCTAATGTTTTTGGAGCAGGCCTGGAAATGTTGGGGCGCGGGGGAACGGAGTCCAGGTATAGGTGGCTAGACACCTGTATGAATTAAACTGGACAGACATGGCTTTATCAGCGTTGTATGTGTAAGTTCAGTGTGTTAAAGCCCACCTCCCAGTCATGCTAGGGTTTACTTGTGAAATGAATGGAAAACATTTATTTAAATCTAATTTTCTCTATTATTAGATCCCTCTCTCCCTGTCTCCACCCTGCACCTGCTGGTTCCCCCACTCCAACTCCTCTCTGCAGCCATGTGGCAAGTGCTGCAGCAGCAAGACGTGTTGCATTATGGGAAACTGGAGGAGTTTGTGTCTCTGGTGATGGAGACGTTCCCAGAGCTGCTGAGTGAGAGCCAGAGGACCGAGCTCACTCTGGGGCTGCAGGTGAGGGTGAGAGGAGGAGGGGAGGGAGAGGGGTAAGAGAAGAGGATGAGGCAGGAGCCATAGGGATGGACAGGAAAGAGGTACTGCTCTAAAATCATTTAGCACTTTGCCCATGACGGTTTATGCAGCTGTTCGTGGCTATGGATAGCTGATACTTTATGAGACTTGCAGTTTACTTAACCTGTGTTTGCAGTAGTTCCAGTGGCCTTCAGTATGCACTTATTGTATGTCGCTTTGGATAAAAGCATCTGCCAAATGAAATATACTGTACATGTAATATTTGTCCAATTTTCAAACCTTTTCCTCCTAAATTGTCCCAAACATAGCATTCTCTCTCTCTTTGTCTCTCTCAATCCATTACTCTTTTTCACTATCTCTCTGTCTTTTTCTTTGTTTCTTTCCCTCTCTCACAGGACATGTCCCCAGCAGAGATTGGCTGTAAAACTGACCCAGCTCTAGAGGTTCTGTTGTGGGATTTCCTTTCCAGACTGGAACAGCTGCTGCCGGTACCAGACCTCAAACAGGTACAGAGACAGAACACGCTGTGTTTGCAAATCATTTGGCATTCATAAAACTTGTACCGTTCGGTAGGTTTTATAATTATGTATGTATTGCAGTCAGTGGAGTCCTCTCTTGTCTATTCTGCTATAGCTTAGCACAGCACAGTGCATGTTGGGCAGAAAAACACACAGTTCCATGTTTGAACCTGCATCTTTCCTTCAGACCGTGTCCTGGCTCAGTGCTGCCCCCTCTGTCCTGGAGGTCTGTGTGCAGTCGGTTTCTTACCCAGACCAGCTGAAGACCCTTCTCAGGCACCACAGAAGTCTTGGACAGTTGGACATGAATGGTAAGCCTTTATCAGGACATCCATATAAACCACTGGCATTCAGTTAAAAATCAAAATCCATCACATGTTGCATTGAATATCTGTAGTATTAAACATTAGCATGATCATTCTCTCTCACAGGGACACTTCCCTTCATAGAGGACTACAAGCTGTCCTCTATGTCCCGCCCTCCCTCTCAAAGAGTGGTGGATTCTACCAAGTTGACGAACAGCAAGAGCCAATCGGAATCCGTAACTGACTGCATGAACTGTTTAAGCCCCGCCTCTTCAGGTGAAGACATAAAGGCAGAATCTCTGATATACAGCTCAGATTACACAGGGGTAGAGTCAAAGCCAAGTTTGAACAGATGTGAAGACACAGAGGAGAAGACAGAGAGGATGCGTGGATATCTGTTGAGCAGAGAGCAACAATACAAACTAACCAACATGAAAGAGGAAGATGGGGTGAGGCAGAGTGTGAAAATTGAGAGAGAGGATGGTGTGAGAGATGGAGAGAGACACAGGAAGGAGGAAGAAGAAGCGAGGGAGGAACATATAACTGATCAAACTGGCAAATTGGTGCAGAATGTAGTAAAAACAGAACATGGACAACAGGAAAGAGAGGATCTGTCTACTGTGGTCACTTCCTGCCGGGTAAAACAGCCTAGAGTGCTGATTGCCCGACTAGAAATTGCCTCCACACCTTCTCTCTCCTCAGGACAAGCTGTTGAAGCGTCGTATCGGGTCTTTGCCTGCTCCCAGTGCCCATTCGTTCACACAGAGGAAGTGAATTTTCAGCAGCACATTGAGATGGTTCACCCAGAGGAGCTGAACAGGACTGTGGTGTCCCAGCAACCTCCCAGCACCACAAATCAGCACCCCACCCCACCTAAGACACCCCCCACTCTTACACGGTCCGGCACTTTACGGGCCCACACATGCTCCCAGTGTGGGAAGAGTTTCCGTAATTTATATCGTCTGAAGGTGCACAAACGTACTCACACAGGGGAGCGTCCCTTCCCCTGCTCCCAGTGTGGAAAGAATTTCAGCCGCTCGGAGACTTTGAAACAACACCTACGAATCCATACAGGTGAGCGCCCGTACCACTGCTCCCAGTGTGGTAAGAGTTTCGGTCATTCAAGTTATTTGAAACAACACCTGGGAACCCATACAGGTGAGCGCCCGTACCAGTGCTCCCAGTGTGGTAAGAATTTCAGATTTTTACGTAGTCTGAAGTTACACAGGCCAACTCATACGGGTGAGCGGCCGTACCAGTGCTCCCAGTGTGAGAAGAGTTTTACTCAGCCTTATTCTTTGAAGAAACACCAGCGAACCCATACCGGTGAGCGTCCTTGCCACTGTTCCCAGTGTGGGAAGAATTTCACGAATTTATATGATCTGAAGGTACACAGGCGAACTCATGCAGGTGACTGCCTGTACCAGTGCTCCCAGTGTGAGAAGAGTTTCAATAAGTCGAGTTATTTGAAACAGCACCAGCGAACCCATACTGGTGAGCGGCCGTACCAGTGCTCCCTGTGTGAGAAGAGTTTCACTCGGTCTTGTTCTTTGAAGAAACACCTGCGAACTCATACAGGTGAGCGCCCATACCACTGCTCTCAGTGTGGAAAGAGTTTTGGCAGATCAGATAAACTGAGGCTGCACCAGCGACTTCATATAGGGGAATGCCCCTACCACTGAGTTTCAGTCAGTCATACAATTTGAAGGTACACCAGCAAACTCACACAGGGTAACGTCTGGAACACTCGCAAATTTGCCAGGGAGAGGACACAAGCATGCCCCCATGCACAGTGACGAAGACTGAGAGGAAGGCCAAGAATATCCCAAGACCTGCATTATTTAGTGGAATCTTCATGTTATCAAGCTGCATAATACTTGTTGGATGCCACCTCAACAAGCACTTTGGAAGGGTTGCACAAAAGCAGCCCTTGCAGAAAGCAACATGTAAATTTAAGTGCCTGACCTTTGCCAAGCACCATTGGAACTACAATTGTCATCATGTGTTGTGGTCAAATGAGTCCAAACAGCTTCTGTCTAGTGGCTGGTTGCACTAATGTGTTAACTCAACTGGAACCCTTTATAAATGGCTGTTTTCTCTTTTTTTTTTTTTTTTTTTTGAAAAATAAAGAAATTCTGACATCTGTTAGTTTAAGTCTTTGCAGCAGTTGTCTGGAAAATTAGACAGCATGTGTGTCCTCACCAAAATTATTGAACATCAATTTGAAAATATCACTTATTGCCACCTTATATTACTTGTTAGAATAATTTATTTCTCCCAAATGATATGCAGTTGTGCACATTCATTTAAACGACAATTTATGAGTTGAAAGATATTTATGTGTGGATAGTAAAATGCATTTGTGACGTCTCTTATTTATGGATCATGATACACACATTTGTCAATAATATTGAGACTAATCTCTATATTTTTTCTGTTAAAGTAGGCTATTTTACTTTGAATGGCTCTGACTTGTCAGTAGTTATCCATTTCAGTTACATTCCTGACTTCATCGAGTTGGATACATTACCCTGGATTTTTACTACCATTAGGTTACTATAAATTAATGTACATCAAAACTAAGTAGCCCACTGTCGTAAGGTCTACAAAATGACATGACACTATAGTTACCTGTGCTTGAAGTTATGATTATTGCTCTGCAGCATTGCAAAATCTGGCATTTATTTATTGGTAACAAACTATTTCATTTAGAACAAGAGCCTAATATTAAATGAAATAAAAGTTGGACATCGAAGAAGAAGAAGAGGAAAAAAAATCTCAGACTTGGTCACTCAGGATTATAGAGCACACAGTATACTATTAAGAAGCACGAATCAGGTAGGTGTGATTTTTGTGGAAAAGAAGAAATGTAATCATAGGACAAATATAGGACAGAAGGAAGAATGTTGATATAAGTGCAGTAGATAGAGGAGGTACTTAATGTACGAAAAATTCTGAAAAAATATACAGGGATAGAAGCAGGACATTTTTCATACAGTACTTGAAAGCGATGGAGTTGATTCATAGAATTAGAGTTTTTTTAAGAACCCCAAGTCGCGGTAATGCACCCTTAGGTGTTTTCCGAATGCAGTGAAAACCAAACTGAATGAGATGAAAATTTTGGCTTTTATACTGACTTTATTTTCGTCTCGGCGTTGTCACGGAAGTCATCCTCCTTTTGTTCCACGTTGCTACGAGTACGCATGCGTTCGTACAAGTAGAAGTAACTGATTGTCGGTGTTTGCTTTTGCCAGAACGAAAACCTTGCAAGGCTGGTTGTTCTACAACAGTTCCAAAATTTAGGTCTTTGATGGAAACGCTGAGCATTGCAGAGAAGGAGGTGGGAGGTGCGTAACTTTAAAAATTGAGTATTCGACTGATCGACTGTGTTCTTTGCATATGCGCAGTAGCTCATGCAGGTGCTGTGACTTCCCGTATATTTATAGAAGACATTTTCTCCAGTTACTGCTTTTTGCTGAATACCCTCCACGGCTCGTAAACAACAATACTGGCGTTTGGTCCAATTTATCGTGTCTCGCTTTCTCTGATTGTTGAGGAATAGACATGTATGGTGTTAAACGTTTTAAGTTAAACTGTTACGATGTGCACGGCCCCTGTTCAAAGTCAGGGTTTTTTTTCTTGGCCTGACGGTAACTTGCTAATTTTTTTGGAGCAGGGCTGGAAATGTTGGGGCGCGGGGGAACGGAGTCCAGGTATAGGTGGCTAGACACCTGTATGAATTAAACTGGACAGACATGGCTTTATCAGCGTTGTATGTTTAAGTTCAGTGTGTTAAAGCCCACCTTCCAGTCATGCGAGGGTTTAGTTGTGAAATGAACGGAAAACATTTATTTAAATCTAATTTTCTCTTATTAGATCCCTCTCTCCCTGTCTCCACCCTGCACCTGCTGGTTCCCCCACTCCAACTCCTCTCTGCAGCCATGTGGCAAGTGCTGCAGCAGCAAGACGTGTTGCATTATGGGAAACTGGAGGAGTTTGTGTCTCTGGTGATGGAGACGTTCCCAGAGCTGCTGAGTGAGAGCCAGAGGACCGAGCTCACACTGGGGCTGCAGGTGAGGGTGAGAGGAGGAGGGGAGGGAGAGGGGTAAGAGAAGAGGGTGAGGCAGGAGGCATAGGGGTGAACAGGAAAGAGGTACTGCTCTAAAATCATTTAGCACTTTGCCCATGACGGTTTCTGCTGCCGTTCGTGGCTATGGATAGCTGATACTTTATGAGACTTGCAGTTCACTTAACCTGTGTTTATAGTTGTTTGTAATTTGTCCAATTTTCAAACCTTTTCCTCCTAAATTGTCCCAAACATAGCATTCTCTCTCTCTTTGTCTCTCTCAATCCATTACTCTTTTTCACTATCTCTCTGTCTTTTTCTTTGTTTCTTTCCCTCTCTCACAGGACATGTCCCCAGCAGAGATTGGCTGTAAAACTGACCCAGCTCTAGAGGTTCTGTTGTGGGATTTCCTTTCCAGACTGGAACAGCTGCTGCCGGTACCAGACCTCAAACAGGTACAGAGACAGAACACGCTGTGTTTGCAAATCATTTGGCATTCATAAAACTTGTACTCTTTGTTAGGTTTTGGCACTAAGTTAGCTTTATAATTATATATGTGTTGCAGTCAGTAGAGTCCTCTCTTGTCTATTCTGCTATAGCATAGCACAGTGCATGTTGGGCAGAAAAACACACAGTTCCATGTTTGAACCTGCATCTCTCCTTCAGACAGTGTCCTGGCTCAGTGCTGCCCCCTCTGTCCTGGAGGTCTGTGTGCAGTCTACTTACACAGACCAGCTGAAGACCCTTCTCAGGCACCACAGAAGTCTTGGGCAGTTGGACATGAATGGTAGGCCTTTATCAGGACATCCATATAAACCGCTAGCATTCAGTTAAATCAGGATCCATCACATTTTGCATTGAATATCTGTAGTATTAAACATTAGCATGATCATTCTCTCTCACAGGGACACTTCCCTCCATGGAGGACTACAAGCTGTCCTCTATGTCCTGCCCTCCCTCTCAAAGTGTGGTGGATTCTACCAAGCTGACGAACAGCAACAGCCAATCGGAATCCATAACTGACTGCATGAACTGTTTAAGCCCCGCCTCTTCAGGTGGAGACATAAATGCAGATTCTCTCATAGACGGCTCAGATTACAGAGGGGTAGAGCCAAAGTCAAGTTTGAACAGATGGGAAGACACAGAGGAGATGACAGAGAGGATGAGTGGATATCTGTTGAGCAGAGAGCAAGAATACAAACTAACCAACATGAAGGAGGAAGAGGAATATGGTGAGTGGCAGAGTGTGAAAATGGAGTTGGAGGATGGTGTGAAGGATGAAGAGAGAGACTGGAAGGAGGAAGGAAAAGAGAGGGATAAACAGAGGGAGGGATGTGCAGCTATCGATCAAGCTATCCAAACCGACAGACTGGTGAAGAACGAAGTAAAATCAAACCACCAGGAAGAGGAGGAGGTGTCTTCCTTGGTGACTTTCTGTCTGTTGCAACAGCACAGAGAGTGGATTCCCCAACTAGAATTTACTAATAGCTCAGTTCCTGTGCCGTCACCTTTGTCATCTCAGTTGGAGAGACCCTTGAAACTGCTGCCATCTTCATCAGAGAATGGGTAAGAATGATTGTTGAGCTGGACTGTGTCTCTCCTCTATTCACTATCAGTTTTAAATTCAGTAATGTGCCTTTATTTGTCTTCTACAGGATCTGTGCTGAGGCCTCCCTTATTTTTCCTGTCATCTCCCCCAGGAACCAAAACGCAGGTTCTGATCACACAGATAATTGTTTTCCAAAAGTCTGAGGGAGTCTACTTTTTCACACAAGTTTGAGATGGTTGACAGGTTGTGCTGAAGGAAATTAAGATTTAGAGTTCAGATATGGAATTATGGTTTTATCCATTGTTACACTTTTGCAGTAATGTTTGTGTTTTTCAGGATCTGCTTCTTTATAGATTTTCTATAAGCTTCCTATCTCATACACATATTCGTTCTCCTCAGGACAAGCTGCTGAGGTGTTGTCTGAGGTCTTTGCCTGCTCCCAGTGCCCATTCGTTCACACAGAGGAAGTGAATCTTCAGCAGCACATTGAGAAGGTTCACCCAGAGGAGCTCAACAGGACTCTGGGGTCCCAGAAACCTCCCAGGAACACACATCAGCACCACACCCCCGCTAAGATGCTCTCCACCCTGACACAGTCCCACACAGGCACTCCAGGGGCCCACCCATGCTCCCAGTGCGGGAAGACCTTCAAATCAAAATTTCTGTTGACCACACACAAAGAAATGCATAAAAGAGAGCGTCCGCATCAGTGCTCCCAGTGTGAGAACAGTTTCAGTAGTTCACATTATTTAAAGATACACCAGCGAACCCATACAGGGGAGCGCCCATACCCCTGCTCCCATTGTGGGAAGAGTTTTGCTCAATCAGATAAGCTGAAGGTACACGAGCGAATTCATACTGGCGAGCGTCCATACCGCTGCTCCCAGTGTGGGAAGAGCTTCATTCAGGCTGATAAGCTGAACCTACACCAGCGCACTCATACAGGGGAACGGCCTTACCACTGCTTCCTGTGTGGGAAGAGTTTCACTCAGTCTAGTACTTTGAAACAACATCAGCGAACTCATACAGGGGAGCGCCCTTACCACTGCTCCCTGTGTGGGATGAGTTTCACTCAGTCGAGCACTTTGAAGCTACATCAGCGAACTCATACCGGGGAACGCCCGTACCTCTGCCCCCAGTGTGGGAAGGGTTTCATCAGGTCAGATCAAATGAAGCAACACCAGAAAACTCACACAGGGGAACGCCCGTACCCCTGTTTGCAGTGTGAGAAGAGTTTTGCCAGGTCAGATAAATTGAAGCTTCACCAGCAAACTCATACAGGTGAACACCTGTAACACTGCACCTCTCAGTGTGGGGTGAGTTTTGCTCGTTCAGACCACCTGACTGCACACAATAGAAATCACACCGGTTCTTCTGCTCCCATTTTTAAAAATTTTGTTCCGGTGTAGGAAGAGCTTCAGTCATTCAATAATTGCCACAGACAGTTCAGCTAGAACAGGTAGTAATATGCAGTATGTTCTGGTCAAAAAGGGGTACTTTACAGGGACTATGAAATGCAAGTTGCCGAAGATGCAAAAATTGATTTGAAGAGTATTTCAGTTTTGGAGTCAAAAAAATTAAGCATTTTCATTACATTGCTAGCATTTAGAAAATTGACTTTTCTACCTAATGAGGTAGTTGTCCTTGGTCCTGACACATCTGCACAGCTTCCTTTAGAGGGTGTAAAGAATCATTGTAAATGCTTGTTTAATACGTTTTTAACTGTGTTGTCAGGCATACTCTCTGCATAAATAAAGTCCCTTGTAATTGGATTACATATGAAGTGTTTTGCTAACTGGATTGCCTCTCCGTTCCAAAATGGCTGGCCAAAGCATCAACCGATTCTGTTGTTAAAAAGAAACAGGAGAGAGTAACTATCTTTATTGCGTCATTATCAGCTTCAGGGTATTGCAGGACTAATCAAAAAGATGTGTAGAAATTAATAACTGTATCTGTCAATTTTTTAACAGTTGAAAGTGTTGCAAAGGAATTCAGGAAACACGTTTTCCTGTTGAGTTACCACGGAGTTAAACACTGCATCGTTTTTTTTTTAGTTAGGTTGATAACATACTGATCCACACTCCTTTCCAGTGGGTGGCGGTAATGCTCGTCGATGTTGGTGTACAACCGCCATGAAACCTCAAGAGGAAGACGAAGAAGACCTGCGATCTAAATTATATCCAAACCCGGTTTCTTCACAGCGGTTCCAATATTTTGCACTCTGATGGAAACACTGCGGTTTACAGAGAGGGAAAATAGAGGTACTTATCAATGCCTTTGTAAATTGAGTGTTCGTCGAGGATACTGAGCCAACCAGCAGTTCCAACTGCGTTCTTTGAATAGGCTAAGCTCATTGATTTAATTTTTATTCAAAGCTGGCTCAGTGACTTGCTATATATTTATTTAAACAAATACATTTTGAATGTGCTTTCGATGTCATGGCAGCTTTAAGTTTATTTCAGTTCATTTTGTGGAGTTTCGTGAATAGAATTTTAAGAACATTCTATTCAGGGAGAAATTTGTCCTTTCGGAACACTTTAAACGTGTAAAACTCCGCACATTCAATTAAAACATTTGGCATTTCTTCGGAATGGTGTTTTTTGGTATCAATTATTTGGTATGCAGACAGATTTTAGGATTCGTTTCCAGGTATGCAGACAGATTTTAGGATTCGTTTCCATAGCCTGGGCATACGTGTTGAAACGCTGCACAGCCAGGTTGCTAGGCAACTGTGAATTAAAGACGGAGAGTCTGTGGACGTACACTGCATTTCTAAAAGATTTCCCTTCTGTGGAACTAAGGGGCCTAGCCCAAACCATGAAAAACAGCCCCCGACTATTATTCCTCCTCCAACAAACGTGACAGTTGGTACTATACATCCGAGCAGGCAGTGTTTTCCTGGCATTCGCCAAACCCAGATTTGTCCGTCAGACTGCCAGATAGTGAAGCATGATTCATCAGTCCAGAGACGCGTTTACACTACTCCAGAGTTTTTTTTTAAGTCACTATTTCACAGCCTATCTTGCCGATGCTGTAGTGTGTGAATGCAAAATTGAAGGAAAAATATCCTTTTCTCTTTTGTTAGATCCCGCTCTCCTTGTCTCCTCCCTGCACCTGCTGGTTCCTCCACTTCAACTCCTCTCTGCCGCCATGTGGCAAGTGCTGCAGCAGCAGGTCGTGTTGCATTATGGGAAACTGGAGGAGTTTGTGTCTCTGGTGATGGAGACGTTCCCAGAGCTGCTGAGTGAGAGCCAGAGGACCGAGCTCACTCTGGGGCTGCAGGTGAGGGTGAGAGGAGGAGGAGAGGAAGGGGGAAGGATGGGAGGCAAAGGGGTAAGAGAGGAGGGGAGGGAAAGGGGTAAAGGAGGAGGTTGAGGCAAGAGTCATGGGGGTGGACAGGAAAGAGGTATCACTTTAAAATCATTTAGCACTTTGCCCATGGCATTTTCTGCTGCTGTTCCTGGCTATAGGTAGCTGCTAGTTTATGAGACTTAGTTTACCTGACCTGTGTTTGTAGTTGTTCCAATGGCCTTCAGTGTGCACTTATTGTATGTCGCTTTGGATAAAAGCGTCTGCCAAATGAAATATAATGTATATGTAATATTTGTCCAATTTTCAAACCTTTTCCTCCAGAATTGTCAGAAACATAGCATTCTCTCTCTCTTTCTCTCTCAATCCATTACTCTTTTTCACTATCTCTCTGTCTTCCTTTGTTTCTTTCCCTCTCTCACAGGACATGTCCCCAGCAGAGACTGGCTGTAAAACTGACCCAGCTCTAGAGGTTCTGTTGTGGGAGTTCCTTTCCAGACTGGATCAGCTGCTGCCGGTACCAGACCTCAAACAGGTACAGAGACAGAACACGCTGTGTTTGCAAATCATTTGGCATTCATAAAACTTGTACCGTTTGGTAGGTTTTGGCACTAAGTTAGCTTTATAATTATGTATGTACTGCAGTCAGTGGAGTCCTCTCTTGTCTATTCTGCAATAACATAGCACAGTGCATGTTGGGCAGAAAAACACACAGTTCCATTTTTGAACCTGCATCTCTCCTTCAGACAGTGTTCTGGCTCAGTGCTGCCCCCTCTGTCCTGGAGGTCTGTGTGCAGTCTGTTTCTTACCCAGACCAGCTGAAGACCCTTCTCAGGCACCATAGAAGTCTTGGAAAGTTGGACGTGAATGGTAGGTAGGCGTTTATCAGGACATCTATATAAACCACTGGCATTCAGTTAAAAATCAGAATTCATCACATGTTGCATTGAATATCTGTAGCATTAAACATTAGCATGATCATTCTCTCTCACAGGGACACATCCCTCCATGGAGGACTACAAGCTGTCCTCTATGTCCTGCCCTCCCTCTCAAAGTGTGGTGGATTCTACCAAGCTGACGAACAGCAACAGCCAATCGGAATCCATAACTGACTGCATGAACTGTTTAAGCCCCGCCTCTTCAGGTGAAGACATAAATGCAGAATCTTTGATAGACAGCTCAGATTACACAGGAGTAGAGCCAAAGCCAAGTTTGAACAGATGTGAAGACACAGAGGAGAAGACAGAGAGGATGAGTGGATATCTGTTGAGCAGAGAGCAAGAATACAAACTAACCAACATGAAGGAGGAAGAGGAAGATGGGGAGAGGCAGAGTGTGAAAATGGAGTTGGAGGATGATGTGAAAGATGAAGAGAGAGACTGGAAGGAGGAAGGAAAAGAGAGGGATGATCAGAGGGAGGGATGTGCAGCTATCAATCAAACTATCCAAACTGACAAACTGGTGAAGAACGAAGTAAAATCAAAACACGTTCAACAGGAAGAGGAGGAGGTGTCTTCCTTGGTGACTTTCTGTCTGTTGCAACAGCACAGAGAGTGGATTCCCCAACTAGAATTTACTAATGGCTCAGTTCCTGTGCCATCACCTTTGTCATCTCAGTTGGAGAGACCCTTGAAACTGCTGCCATCTTCATCAGAGAATGGGTAAGAATGATTGTTGAGCTGGACTGTGTGTCTCCTCTATTCACTATCAGTTTTAAATTCAGTAATGTGCCTTTATTTGTCTTCTACAGGATCTGTGCTGAGGCCTCCCTTATTTTTCCTGTCATCTCCCCCAGGAACCAAAACGCAGGTTCTGATCACACAGATAATTGTTTTCCAAAAGTCTGAAGGAGTCTAACTTTTTCACACAAGTTTGAGATGGTTGACAGGTTGTGCTGAAGGAAATTAAGATTTAGAGTTCAGATATGGAATTATGGTTTTATCCATTATTACGCTTTTGCAGTAATGTTTGTGTTTTTCAGGATCTGCTTCTTTATAGATTTTCTATAAGCTTCCTATCTCATACACACATTCTTTTTCCTCAGGACAAGCTGCTGAGGTGTCGTCTCAGGTCTTTGCCTGCTCCCAGTGCCCATTCGTTCACACAGAGGAAATGAATCTTCAGCAGCACATTGAGAAGGTTCACCCAACAGAGCTCAAAATGACTCTGAGGTCCCATCATCTTCCCAGAAGCACACAACAGCTCCCCAACTCCGCTAAGACACTCCCCACCCTGACACAGTCCCACACAGGCACTCCAGGGGCCCACCCATGCTCCCAGTGCGGGAAGACCTTCAAATCAAAATTTCTGTTGACCACACACAAAGGAATGCATAAAAGAGAGCGTCCGCATCAGTGCTCCCAGTGTGAGAACAGTTTCAGTAGTTCACATTATTTAAAGATACACCAGCGAACCCATACAGGGGAGCGCCCATACCCCTGCTCCCATTGTGGGAAGAGTTTTGCTCAATCAGATAAACTGAAGGTACACGAGCGAATTCATACTGGCGAGCGCCCATACCGCTGCTCTCAGTGTGGGAAGAGCTTCATTCAGGCTGATAAGCTTAACCTACACCAGCGCACTCATACAGGGGAGCGGCCTTACCACTGCTCCCTGTGTGGGAAGAGTTTCACTCAGTCTAGTACTTTGAAGCAACATCAGCGAACTCATACAGGGGAACGGCCTTACCGCTGCTCTTTGTGTGGAGGCAGTTTCACTCAGTCGAGTGCTTTGAAGCTGCATCAGCGAACTCATACAGGTGAGCGCCCGTACCACTGCCTGCAATGTGGGAAGAGTTTCAGCAGCTCAAGTAAACTGAAGCTACACCTGCAAACTCATACAGGTGAGCGCCCGTACCACTGCTCCCACTGTGGGAAGAGTTTCACTCGTTCGGATTACCTGGTCATACACCAGCGTACCCACGTACCATAGGGCCTGTTTCCCTGCTCCCAGTACAGGGAGAACTTCAATAATTCTGTCATTACCAGGGACATTCCAGTATTGTAGTAAGTGTTGAGGTTAAAACGGGTTCCTATCAAGGACTTGCAAATTGCCTAGGATTTAAAAAGTATTTTCAATATTTGGATGTAAAAAGAAAGCTGAGAATGAAGTTGAAGTTGAAAACTGGGAGTATATGTTCAAACCACATGTTATTTTTATTTCGGATAAACTTCCCTCCTTAAACTTACACTCTGGTGGTTACCAGAACTATTGCTGTTTTTTTTGGCGTATAATCAAAATCACCATTACAATTACATGTGCATATATCGGCCCTACATTACGTTCATAAACCTGTGACGGTTTATAATATTATTTCCTTACATGTACGCTTATGTGATGTATGATGTTATGAATAAATGGAGTAAATGTGTATATCTTGAAGTAAAATTGTGAAGGTTAATAATAGATCTGTTACTATTATATATCTTGATAAAATGCAATTAGAAAAACTTGTGAGAAGCATACTTTTCTGTTTTGTGATTGATTACGACTGTGCATGTATGTATTATGCATGTCTTTTACGGAGCCTTGATTCAGTGAATGCATTTAAAATGAATTTAAATGCATCATAAAGAATGTAGTGACTGAGGCATGTGGTTGTTTTTCTTGAGAGGCCACTGTGTTTGAATAGCTGTTCTTCTGTTTTATTGTGGATTTTTGTATATCATACTGTGTATGTTGCATTTTAATATGTTGTGATTTTGTATGGCTGCTACCTTGGCCAGGTCTCTCTTGTAAAATATATTTTTGATCTCAATGGGACTTCCTGATAAAATAAAGGTAAAATATGTAAAATAAACATTAATGGTCAGCACATTTTCTCTGCAAGGAGGCCAAGTTAATGTGTCGTTCTGTTTTGAAAAGCGGGGTTCTTTTTTGAAAATTCTTGAGTGAGGTTACAATACTGTAATGGAATAGAATAGCTTTATCTTTTCCTGTGGGAAATACAGATGGTAGGCTACTACTGTAGTGCTGTACCAGCACAGATACATTTTCTCTACTCTTTTTCCACAAATGTTTTGGAGAAACATTTATTATCTATTGGCAGCAACTATGCTACCAATAATTAATTAAAAAAAAAATATATTCGTTAATTTATAAACTCAAATTTTTTGTTCATTTATTTAACTGCTACTAAAGTGCTGAAAAAATTAAAAGCTTCCTCTTGTCACAGTGACGTAGGGCAGATCACTGCGGTATCTTAGCAACCAGAATAACAGTTGATACTGCTTCTTGGCAGGTGACTGGGGGAATTTAACTATCGATAAAGCCTTCGCTAGAAACGAAAAACAATCATAGCTTCGGTGCAAAGCAGATTGTCAATCAGTCATCAACATGAGCCAAGTCGGGAACACGGAGGAAGAACTGGCGGAGGACAGGCCTTCCGTGGAGTCTGAAAACCGAGAGGAGAGATTAGCCGCACGTCGTCTGCGTATTGAGGAGAGGAACCGGTAACGTATCGAACGTTAGCTTTAGCTTCAAAAACGTTGCATTCACTGGATCACATTCGGTTTTGCTTATTAGGTTAGCATGGCTATATCATATGTCATATGTAAAATAAACTAGAATGTCAGAACAGACATTACTGAGAAATGCAATTATTAAAATTTTTTTTTTAAAAACCTCACAGACTGTCTAGCAAGGTAGCACATAATCACGTTACTCAGATTAAGTTTAGCTTGCTACGTTCGGAACATTTAAGTTACACAATTTTACATACTGTACTTCGTCAATACTTCCTTTCATAGTAGAGGTTCTCAAAGTGCGAAAGTACAACTAGATGTGATAAGGAAACCTGCATGCCGGAATGACACCATGCATTAAACAGATTAAAGCATAATTTGAGAAAGTAGTATGAAATAGTAAAAGCAATTCGATGGAATAAAATTACTTGCATGAACATGCCTAGTATTGCGTTATGGAAATCTAGATAAAAGTCAAAGTTAAAGTGGCTGCTAATTTTGCACGTTCACGAGATACTACTAATAATAGTATTAATGATAACAATAGTACGTAACTGTAGCTTCCTGTCTATGCACGTGATCTATATTATGCGCTGTTGCCTTTTCACTGCAGCAAAGCGCTTGCCGATGACTCTGAGGAGGAGAAACAGATCAAAGAAACCAGAGAGAGTCAGAAGCAGGTGGAGGAGAGCGAGGAGGTGGGTCGACGTCCGCGCGCATCAAAACCCGCGCACAGCTGAAGCGACATCGCTGCACCTCTATCGGTTTGGCCAAAGCCAAAATGATTCGGCCGCCACACAGCTGGATATTCTTCTTTGAATCAGCTCGATAACAAAATCCACTGGAAAAAAAATCAACAGGGTAGCTCAAAATGCTGTTTGAAATACAATCACATTTTGCATCTTGGGGAATTTGTGTCTTCTCACCCCCCCACCAATGTTGCAGTAAAATATGGTAAGGAAGAGGTTAAGTGCAGTAAAGTAAGGAAGGGTAAGGGATAATATGAAATAATAATCTTAAAAAAAAAAGTCTGGTTAAAGCTTTCCCAGAGAATTTTGCATATTATTCATGTGTGCTCTCACATGAGTATTCCCTGGGGCATTCATGAAAAATTAGTTCATGCAGAAACACTATGTATTGCTTCCTGTAGGGCTTTTCAGTGCCTGATTGATTTTTCAGGCCTGCCTTTGGTATGGGGTTAACTTTCAGTTTTTTTTCCTATGGTAAGCATGATTTAGTTAGGTATTTAATATTCACTTATGTACACTCTCTGGGGTGGAGGAGGTGGTTAGGCAGGTTTGCTCTTATAACGTAGAGGGATGCAGGTGTGGTGTCTTGTTGTAAGCTGCTCTGGTTGAGAGTGTTTGCCAAAATAAGTATATTCCTTTTTTTCTTTCTGTGCTGTGACTGTTTTTATGAACTCTGTCCCCAAAAATTTATAGCGAATGATTAAACTCCAGCGAGATGGGACGGACCTGCTGACAAACATTCAAGTAGCAGCTGATTTTAGGGAGTCCCAGAGGCGAATGGAGGAGGACGAGGCCAGGAGGCAGAGGTACCCCCCCCCCCCCCCCCAATGTGACTCCTCCTCCTGCAAGGCTCATGGATAACACACAGCCATTTAGGCTACTTTTTACAAGTGCCTTCCTTCCCCAATCGGAGGTAAGACCGATTGTCTGGCAGTCGGAGGGTTGCCGGTTCATACCCCGCCCTGGCCATGTCGAAGTGTCCTTGAGCAAGACACCTAACCCCTAACTGCTCTGGCGAATGAGAGGCATCAATTGTAAAGCGCTTTGGATAAAAGCGCTATATAAATGCAGTCCATTTACGTTTATGTGCAATTAACTCTCCTTCGCTGGGGGCATCTCACAGAGAAGGCTTGAGGAGTTTATATTTTTTGGAAAGACTCAAACGTTCGTCCTGTCAGATTTCATCCCACTTAAAATATTTACAGAAGTTAGCTGCTTATTTCATTAAACCCACTTTGTTAAACTTCCTCTTGGTTCCTAGGGTGTAAGAGGACATGTTAAAAAGCAGACAACCAAAAAAAGAAAAAAGAAAACTGGGATTTATTAGCCTTTAGTCAGGAGATCAGCGGCAAACAGGATGCGTTCAGCTCCAAGTGTAGCTTGCATTTTTGCCCTTGTTTTTTCCCCCAGTTGCTTCATATTCCATTCATCCAGTTCGTTTTTTGCAAGCCGTTGTGTCAGAGCTCTCCGTTCTCCCTGGCCCCCCCGTGCAGAATCGAGAAGCTGGAGAACGAGGTCAAGACGAGCCTGGAGAAGTTCGGGGAGATCACGGAGAAGTGGACGGTGGCCCGGGCGAAGGAGATCCCCCAGGACCTGCGGGACGCGCTGATGAGGCAGCAGCAGCTGTGTGCCCTCCTCATCGAGGACAAGAACAAGCTCATCAACGACCTGCAGGAGGTGAGGGGCCCCCCGCCCGGCACGGCGGCCGTCCAATGAGAGAGCGCGGAACACTGGACCGACCCTCCGGTGGAACACTGCCGCCTTGTTTCAGCGAAAAGACGCTGCTTTTCGTCTGTCTGCTCTGTGGCGGCCATTCGCTTCAAGTCACTTCTGATTGGCAGCTCGCTAAGTGGTCTCGCTGCTGATTGGTTAAAATGTGTCCTCACGTATGTTGAGAAAGAAATCCAAAAGGCAGATGCCAAATCCTCTTGGCAGAAGAGGACAGTCTACAAATTTGTTATGTTTTGAACAGCACAGGATTAATATCATAGAATTTTTTTGCTTTTGTTTTTCTTTTTCTTTGGTCTCAAGCACTGCCACAGGTGATGTAGGCCAATCAGATGCTGAACTTATGATGTCATGTGTTAATGACATCCTAAGTTCAAGTGTTCTGGCCAAGGATAATATTGTGCCTCATGAATAACGTTGTCATATAGCCCCAGAAACTCCCACTAACTCCTGTGGTTTAGGAAATGGAGCGGACAGCAGGAACACAGGAGCTGATCGTCTGGTTGGTTTTAAAAATCTGCGCCGCGAAGTTCTAAAAACGAGCGTTCGGGTGCCTCCACAGGAGCTGAAAACTTGCGACAATCTTTACGTGAAAGACCTGAAGAGACAGGGAGAGGATGTGGACCTCATGATCGACAGGATGGAGGAACAGATAAAGAACCTGATGAAGTCCTACAAGGAGGAATATGAGAAGATTGAGGTACGGCGTGCAGCGAGACCTTGTTAACAGCCGGCAGACATGCACACTGTCTTCACAGAACACACAGACACATGCTGGTAGCCCCAGATAAACTGTACTTGTTTGGATGGTGTGTCCAAATATTGGTGCACATTTTTGAAAGAGTAACTTTTTATGTTGTATTTATAAAGAAACATTTCTGCCACTCTTGGAGAAAAACTTGTCTAATCAGGGGGCATGTCTTATCATCTTGCCAATGTCGAGAAAGACAAAATGCCAGGATGTTATTTGTTCTTTTATATCGCTCTCTCCCTCGTGGCTTGTTTGCATTGGCCGTTGTTACTGTGCCTAACGTCTGCTCGTAAGTCTCTCACTGACGAACTCTGAAAGGGGAATATTTGCCATTTTGTAAGACTGGAGCGTGTGGAATTTCTGAGTTGGGAATTTTGTTTCCCTTGCAGAATTCCTTTGAGAAGGAGCGCGCGGAGCTTCTGCACAGGAACCGCACGGAGTGGGAGCAGAAGATGAAGGAACGCCGGGACAAGGAGGTGCGGCTGTCCTCTGGGATTAGGGATTCGGACATCAGCGCTGCGATAAAAAATAAAAGTTTAATTTAAGCTTAAGTTTATTAAGCTTCACAAAATGAGGCATGTATCTGTATTGACTGTGGACCTGAAAATTAACTTTGTTCAGTATCATTATTTTATTTTATTTTATTTTTTAAAGCGCTTTGCTGTCTCAATGGGATTGCAAAACACCAATAATTTAAAGGTACTACGTCTGTGTCAGGCAGCAGTAGACATGTGTCAGCGGTCCTCCCGTCCACTAGGTGGAGTACCTGATGCAGCGGATGAAGAAGGTGGAGGAGAGTGAGATGATGCTGAACAAGCTGAGGCTGGACGACGCAGAAGAGTGCAACGCCATCAAGACCAAACTGGACAACGAAGTGCAGGTGGGGGGTGGGGGGGGGGCAGGGCGGGTTTTCAGGGGGGGGTTCCACTAGAGCAGGGGGTTTTCAGCCTTTTTGGAATTAGGAACCCCCCCCTTCGAAGGCTGGAAGGCATGTAAAGGCCCTCATCCCCCATCATGAGTTACAAACGGTTGCATTTCAAACAAGGTTTTAAATTTAGAAATATTTTCCCACGTCTGTATATATATATAGTCACTGCATGCCAAGGCTGGCCTGCAGATCCCCTGCTCAGGGAATCGGCCACTTCAGGTACCGTGACACCGGTGTCACAGGGAGTCATTCAAACTGCCTCCAGCACAGTGTGTGACCCATGTCGGCTCCCCCCCCCCCGCCCCCAGGTCCTGCAGCAGCAGGTGCAGCAGATGAAGGCCACGTATCACCTGAACCAGGAGAAGCTGGAGTACAACCTGCACGTGCTGAAGAAGCGCGACGAGGAGAACACCATCACCAAGACCCAGCAGAAGAGGAAGATCACCAGGTGCTTCCGCTGACGAGATCGCCCTCTTCCCCCCCTAAATGACCCACAGGGATACCAAGCTTCTCAAGGGCAAAACACTGTCCTTCCATAAAATCAGAGGCGTATATTTACGGGAAAATGCAGTGTATTTTAGAATGGCTGCTGGGGTGCTGAATTAAGATAATCATTTATTGTCCTTTATTGTCCCCCAAGGGAAATTTATCTTCGACACAGCCCTGGCACTGCCACACAAATACAACAACAATACAAAAAAAACTATGCACAACACACAATACCCAATACACAATGCGCATCGACAACAACGCAATCAACAGCATACTTGTCAGCAGCCCATATCTGTGGACACTGTTCTCCTGGGGTTGCTGACAGTGTTAGTGTGGTTGTTGCTGGTGGGAAACAAGGAGTGCTTAGTGACTCGAGCTCTCAGGCTGCAGACATGGGAAATGTGAAGGCGCTTCGGCAGGAAAGCAGCCTCAGGAGCAGTCCATCACCTGGGAATCTGAAGCGCGCTGTGCGAAAGCAGCGAGAAGAGCGAGTGAGAGCAGTACCACACACGACGACACAAGCGCACGGCAGAGAACAACACCGCGAGAAGACACGAACACAACGCAACACACACACACACACACACACACACACACATACAACATACATTCACACACATATACACATACAGACACACACGCACACACACACCACACACATACACATATATATACACACACACATATACACATACAGACACACACACACACAAGCCCACTTTTAAGCACTCCACACCATCTCTCCTCTTCTCTCCTCCACCTCCCTCCCCCTCTCCCCCCCTCCCCCCCCCCCCCCAGGCACTTCTCGGCGGTGGATGCGCGCAAGTTCGAGGAGATCTGGCTGATGAACGAGGCGGAGGTGAAGGCGCTGGTGGAGCGGGCCCTGGAGATGGACCGGCTGGTGCACGAGCAGTACCTGGGCCTGCCCTGGGAGCGGCCCTCCACCGCCTTCATGGAGCGCTCGGGCCCCGTGGTGCCCCAGCTGCACCCCTCCAGCCCCGCCGCCCCCGGCCTGCCCGCCGCCCACGCCTCCTCCTCTTCCTCCTCTTCCTCGGAGGAGGAGGCCGCTGCCGCCCGGCCCGACGGCGTCTCCGTGGCAGCGGTCAAGAGGATTCTGGAACTGCTGTGCGACGAGGCGGTAGGAGGACCGGCGGCGTTCGAGTTTCCGTGGCGATCGGGAACCATTTTGCGGCTTTTTCCGCGTTTTTTTAAATTTTCCACCGGCTGATGACAGCTGGTGACAGCCTCGCCTACCTGTGAGGCGCATGATAGAGTCACAGGTGTCCACTGCACCTGGACATGGGCTCACTGTTTAGAGCGAACACCGCTCAGGTACACACCTGTGGCCCGGCATTTAGAGCAGTCTTAAAGCAGTTCAGGTGAAAAGAACTTTAAATGTAAAACACTGCTCAAAGACAGTGTAAAAATACAAGTGAATACCACCTAAATGGTTAGTAAATTCAGCTCAAACTGCCGTCGATTTTGTGCCGGCGTGTCGCCTCGGCAACAAAGAATTCATCGATTATGATGTCACGTGTAATTTAAGAGCCTGTTAAAACCGTGACTTGCTGCAAGTTCAGCATTCGTTCTGCACACATAAAAAGTAACAGCCTTAACTTTTACTTAACAGAAAAAACTGTGACATATTGAAATGTGTTTGACTGCTTGGGGCACATTTCTCAGTTCGTTGTTTTTTCCTTTTGTCTCCAAACAGGGTTTTCTGATTGATAGTAAGGTTGTGAAGCTCCTGGCTCCGTTGGACAAAGATGAGAAGAATCTTATGAAGCTTGACATTATCCTCTCGGTAAGTACCGAATCCATTAAGCCTCAAACACATATGCATGCAGACTGATTCATTCTCACGCTATTGTGTTTACGCTCAGAGTTAACAAATGTTATCCTCAGCACAAATTATTCATAGTGTATAGGAATTTCTCAGTGTCAAGCTAACTTTGCATGCTTAAGTTCTGCCAAACTTTGAAAATGTACTTTTACCATGGCGTTCTAAGCGAGGAATAGTGTGTTCCTGAAATAAATAAAAAATAGCAATGCGTAAATGCACGTCACTCCAAGTGGACGACGAAAAATGACAGAGGGCTTGATATTTTTCTGTCGAGTCTATTGGGATCGAAAGAGAAGAGGATATGTACAAGCTGGCGGAGTTCTTCAAGAAGTATGGACAACAGCGGAAGAACCGCGAGGTAGGGACCAGCCAATCAGGTCTCACGGACTTGAGCGGCACTGTGTGTGGCACAAGTGTTCATCAGCAGTATTTTTCACAACTTACTATCATTTCTTAACTTTACATGTTGTATTTATTTTGTATCTCTCATTATCTTTTTTTTAACCCAGCCTAGTAATATTTTAAATTTAATCCCTAGACAGCTCTGGGTCAATGACATGTTCGAAATAACTTTTAACTTGTTAGTGGAAAAGTGGTTATTATGTAATTAGGTAACCCAGATGAGCTCTCAGAGAGGGTTCTGATTGGTTATTGTGCGTTGTGATGTCGTGACGGGTACTCAGACCACTCCAGAGGAGGAGGCGGAGCTTGAGGCAGAGGGCGCTATGGCAGAGGGCAGCCAGCAGGGGGAGTCTGCCTCCAGCGGCCACACCTGGGAGCTCATTCACCCCAACGACGTCCTGGGAGCACTGCGGGCATTTACTGCGGAACACTGCAAGCCCAGGTGAGTCTAGACGCGTACTGCAAGCCAAGGCGCAATCCCAGGTGAACACTGCAAGCCCAGGTGAGCCTAGAGACTTATATGCCGCGTTTCCAGAGAGACCAAGCAGCAGTCCAAGATCCTGAGCCTGGACGACAGGGACGAGTCGGAGGACGGGATGTTCTGGGAGTCGGCCGCCAACATCATCCCCGAGGCCAAGCTGAAGCTGTGGGACACGCTGGAGACCGCGCTGGAGAAGTACCAGTGAGTAGAGCAGACGGATGGACGGAGGGATGGAGGGATGGATGGATGGATGATAATAGATGGATAGATAGATGGATGGATGGATGGATGGATGGATGGATGGATAGTAGACGGATGGATGGATGGATGGATGGATTGATGGATAATGGATGGACGGATGGATGGATGGGTAATAGATGGATGGATGGATGGATAATGATGGATAGATGGATAGATGGATGGATGGATGGATAGTAGACGGATGGATGGATGGATGGATGGATGGATAATAGATGGATGGATGGATAACAGAAGGACGGACGCAGGGATTAAGGCCCCTTTCCTCGCTGACAGCGGGGTGCTGAACGAGAGGGCCCAGCTGCTGGAGGACACGCAGCACCTGAAGGTGCAGAACGAGGAAATGAGACAGCTGCTCCGCAAACACTGCAACTCCAAGGTGAGCGCCTCTCTCTCTCTCCCTCCCTCCCTTTCTCTCTCTCTCTCTCTCCTCCTCTCCTCTTCTTTCATCTCTCCTCCTCCCTTCTCTCTCTCTCTTCTGTCTCTCTCATGTCTCTCTCTCTCCCTCCTCTTTCTTTCTGTCTCTCTCTCATCTCTCTCTCCATCTCTCCCTCCCTCCCTTTCTTTCTGTCTCTCTCTCCATCTCTCTCTCCATCTCTCCCTCCCTCCCTTTCTTTCTCTCTCTCTCTCCATCTCTCTCACTGTCTCTCTCTTCATCTCTCCCTCCCTCTCGCTCCCTCTGCGTCTCTCCCTCCCCCTCTCACTCTCTCTCTCTCTCTTTATCTGGAGCTGTCTGCTGATTACCCAGCACTGTACCGCTGCAACATTACGTACTTTACCGTGTTCCACAATAACTTTCATGGCTGCATGGCTGACTGTGTTCCCCTGTCACATTTACCCGTTTATTTGTGCTATATTGCATTTTCTCCTTGCACTGAAATGTAGCTATTTCTAATTTACGGTAGTAATTGATTTAATGACGTCTTCCTCTGACAGATCAACAGCGAATTACTGATCCCGCCGACGAAGATGATTCAGATTTCGCCCGAGTGACGTCATCACTGAGTGAACGCGTGAAATTCCTACCAACGACTGCCGATTAAAAATGGAGGGAAAGAAGGCTTGTGTTCAACTTGTAATATTTCAAGTCTGTTTGAATCTGTTTTTTACAAACAAAAGTGACAAAAAATACAATAAATTGGAAAAATGATTGCTGAATCAATTTTGATAAGTTTATAGTACAAATATTTTCACTTTATTACAAATGCAAATACTCAGATCTTAAAGATTAGATTTTTTAAAAAGTGGATGGTTATACAGGTTGTTAGTGCTGTACTTTACAGCTTGTTATGAGGGTTTATAATCTTGGTCTCTTCCAGAATGTTCTATCCAGCCGGATAGATTCAGCTTGAAGGCTGTTAGTAGTACTTCATAATCTATAGTTAGAAAAGGCCACATTTTAGCCTATATATACACACCTCTTACCTTTGTATGTCAAGATTCTTGACCTGGGGTATCCATAACTGTCAATTAAAATCGTTTAAAAAGCGGAGTTAACGAACTGAGCTTAGCCAGTCAGCCAATGGCGTTAACGATCCTCTGACTGAGAGCCCCGGGCATCGAGTAGAGCAGCAGCAGCAGGAAGAGCAGGCCCAGCGACAGGAAGAGCAGCCCCAGACACTGGGACTTGTAGTTCCTCCACACCAGAATGCAGATGACGCGCAGGGGCCAGAGAAGCCAGGACATGCTGGTGTTGGGACGACTGGAAAGAGAGAGAAGTCCTCATACTCGTTCACCTCTTTTATTAGTTCTTCATGTTGTACAGACAAAAATATATATATCGCACACCCGTAGAACAAAGAATTATAAATACACTCTTTCTTTTAATCATATAAACAAGCAAGAATCGGTGCAAACGTGTATTTTTTTTTGGATTTGTGAAGTTATTGTGTGTGTGTGTGTGTGTATGCGGGAGAGAGAGATAACACAAATCAACAGACCCCCAGTGGGGTTTAATACAAATCTTTACCAAGACTACAAATCAAGCAAAGGCAAACTCATAACACAGCAAAACAAGACATTGGATCATGAATAGTAAAGTTCATCTTTTTTTTGGTTCCTTGGGTTGTTTTATACAACCTCTAAACTAACTTATGTAGAATTGGACCCATAAACATGCTGGTTCGGCAGTCTTTCTGATACAACGTTGGTGATGGTTAGGAAACGCAGAACTGGGTTGTCTCTAAATGGCAAGATGTAAAGATCTATTTCAAACTATGGAAAAAAAATCTCCTTGTGCGTTTTCCTGTGCTTTCTTAGAAGGACATCCATCTTTGTGATGGTCCATGCTCGGTTGCTACCCAACCTTGTTACTGGAGGTCAACTGTCCAGATGGTTTTAATTTTAACCCTAATTTGGCACACCTCATTCTGATTAGCAGCTCAACGAGATCTCTCGCTGTTGAATGAGGTGTGCATTGTTAGGGTTGGAGTGAGAACCTACAGGACGGTAGATCTCCAGGAAGAGGGTTGGGCAGCCCTGGTCAAGCTGCTGAATGAGGTGTGCTTTGTTAGGGTTGGAGTGAGAACCTACAGGACGGTAGTTCTCCAGGAAGAGGGTTGGGCAGCCCTGGTCAAGCTGCTGAATGAGTGTCATTGTTAGGTGGAGGAGAACCTACAGACGTAGTTCTCAGGAAGAGGCTGGGCAGCTGGTCAAGCTGCTGAATGAGGTTGCTTTGTTAGGTTGGAGTGAGAACTACAGACGGTAGTTCTCCAGGAAGAGGGTTGGGCAGCCCTGGTCAAGCTGCTGAATGAGGTGCGCTTTGTAGATCTCCAGGAAGAGGACTGAATTGTAAATACACATACAGCGTGTGGAAGCCATGTTTTGTCATTGAAACAGGCAAGCCAACAAGCGGTCGCGTTGCGTTTGTTTTGCAAATACGTGTTACCTCCTGAGGTGCCTGTGGCCAGATTTAACTCTACTCAACCTGCGCTCAGACAGTGGATAAAGGGAATTAGCGTCCAAGCGCGCCTTTTTGTCAAGAGGAAGAGTGAAGAGGAAGAGTGAGGTCGGATCACCCCGTCTTTGGGAAGGCATGCGTCGACTTTGGTTAAGGACTGAAACGCCACATCTTTACAAGCCAAGTAAAAATTTTGCCTTAACTGTAAGGTGGGGGAATTCTAATCCTACAGGTCACAGTAATACATGGTAAGAAGTTGCATTCAATAACCTGAACAATAACATCTGTTGTGCTGCTACCTTTTTGTTTATGTATTGTTACGGATGGTATCCATAATGTACATCTTGTTGCACTTCAGTCCAAAATGTCTACAGGTGATTTCCAAGATACCCAAAATGTTTCATTTGCCAAAGGGGTTATTTAAAAAATAATTGGTTTTTCAAAACCTTCAAAAACCTATTTTCAACGTGCACATGTTGGCAAAATCGTCCTGGCTTCCCCCAATACAACTGTGCAATAGGCTGCCTTAGACACAGTAGAAATGATTATCCAAAGGAAGGTACACCGTTATGTTTTTGTGAAATGCTTAGGTTAATCAAAAACCAGTCTACAAAGTTCCATCAGACATAGAGACCAAAGCAAAATAAATATACAAAATAAATAAATCAGAAAAACTTCAGTATTACTGAACACTACAATGTTCAAAGTATCCATGCAATATGAATTATTACCAACAAACTGCAGCATCAAACTTAAAAAAAAAACAAACAAAAATAAATTAAAAGTTCACAGACGCCATAGAGAAGCAAGTCAAGCAAAGGCAATAGTGTCAGTGGTGGAATGTCGAAGCAATCGGTTGACTGGTCGAGTGGCGAGAGAGAAGGGGGTGGAGCTTAGGATGATGTCACTTCCTGCCAAACCCCCTCCCTCCCTCACTGCCTCCTCACGCCCCCAGCAGTTTCTTCACCAGGTAGCCCGGCATGCTGTAGAGGAACAGGCCCACCATCACCAGCAGCAGCAGGGCCAGGATGATCTTAATGATCAGCCACTTGTACCGGTTGCAGATGAGGTATCGGATCGCTTTGAGCGGGCTGAGGAACCAGAGGAACGTGGTGTCGGGTCGGCTGTCGTGAGTCGGGCGGGGAGGAGGAGGAGGGGTGAGAGAGAGAGAGAGAGAGAGAGAGAGACAGAGGGATGGAGAGAGAGATAAGCAAGCGTTAGTGGTTAGTCAAGCAGCAGTGACTGACTGAAATTTGACGGCTGTTAACTGCCATAGATTTGAGGCCACCTCTCCCTCCCCCTTCAAAAACATTTTTTTTTCCCCCCCCGCCAAAATAAGTGGTTAGTGAATTACATTACATGACATTAAGCAGATGCTCTTATCCAGAGTGGCTTGCAGTGCAAAAGAACCTTAAGTGCATTCACTGGAAGCTAGGAGCAGTTAGCACCAGACCTGGCTAACAGTATTCCCATATGAGCAGAGAGTATGAGTGCAGCATCACTAAAGCAACTACTGCAAGCTAACTCCGCTAACAAAAGAACCAAAGCGTAAATTCTGAATGTCTACAGATTACATCCATACCAAACTAGAAAAGCACATGGCCATAAAAATGCCATAAGAAGATGTTATATGAAATAGGGGCGCTAGGGGGTGGGGGATTGGAGGGGAGACCGCTGTAAAGGTGAATGTGATGCTATTTGTATGGTTTTTTAATTTGCTTAGCACTGTAACTGCACTCATGTTTTTGACCAAGCAGGCCTTGAATCCCCAGTACCACCGTCTACCTCGCTAATGGAAGAACTACTGCATGCAGAATTTAATTTCCACTACTGGAAGCACTTAGAAAGAGCAAATATTCCCAATCTCCCTCCACCACCTGCTATGGCACTAAACATCTTGCAGGTCGACGTAAGAGCTTCCAGACTGATTCTCTCATATTGTTGGTAACCCTTCTCTTAAATGAACCAATAATCGCAACAACAATTAGATGTTCCGAAGTCGGCTTCCTGAATGGTTCGTCCTTTCAGAAGTCTTTGGCCTTTGGCCCTAATTTTGATAGTATTTCAGTTTTTTATATATATGTTTTGCACCAGTGATAATAAAGACCTAGATTTTGTGAATGCGTAAATGTGTATTCTGATTTCATACTTAATTCAGTTCATTGCTCAGTCTGTAACTGTGAGGTTTATATCTGTGGTTCTATTTTCTTTGTACATGTTCCATTCTAATGTACCGTTCTACCCATAATACACTTTCTAACAAAGGACACAATTATGAAGTATACTTTTGTTTATCATTCATTTTGGGGAATGGAGAAGCACTTCATTGTGGGAGGGGACAGAATCTGAAACAATGACAAACGGCTGTAAAATGAGATGGGGAACTGAATAAAAAAAACAAAACACACAAAAAAAGGGCGTATGAAATAAACGTGAATCACTTTGTTCTTTTCCCAACCACTTCAACGACACCATTCAGACCGTGGACACAGGTGACCCAGTGGAATGATAAGTCCAGAGGTTCGAGTGACAGGTGGGAAAGAGAGGGAGGGAGCGACAGGAGATGGAGGGAAGACAGAGGAGAGGAAGAAAAGGTGGAGAGAGGGATACCAGTTGGTTGGGCTTTTGTGTTGCTCAGGCTCCCAGCAGCTTCTTGACCAGGTAGCCGGGAATGGAGTAAAAGAACAGGCCCAGCAAGAGGAGGAGGAGGGCCACGACTAGGATCTTCAGGATCAGCCAGCGGTAGTTGTGCCAAATGAAGTATCGGATGGACTTCAGGGGGTTCACGAACCAGATAAAGCTGGTGTCCGGGCGGCTTTCATCCAGAGGTTGAGGGGGAAGGGGGGGGAGGTCAAAGGTCACACAGGAAAGAAGGAAGGCAGGAAGGAAGGAAGGAAGGAAAAGGCGAGGGGAAATGAAGAAATGGCAAGGGGGAGAAACGAGGGGGGGAAAAACGAGTGGTGAGAGTTACAGCGTGAAAGGAAGAGTGAGGGCTTCAAAGTCATACTTTTACACACAGACACACTTTCACACACACACATGCACGCACACCTTTTTAACAGGGACTGGCTATGAGGACACCATAGAAACCCTGTCAATCATCTGCAGCGTTTTTGTCCCACAGTTCATCATAACCGTGTAATCAACAGCTTCAATGCCGCAATTGCATCTCTGACAGACCAGCAGACCCTATGGTCCAGCCAAGGGCCAGTGTTTGGGGGTCCTTGGGGTACAGAATCTGCAGAATGACTAGGACTGGGTAAGACTTTACGGTATGGACTTCACGTGATGGGGGCAGGCTGCCGGAGGTAGACTTACTTTGGTTTCTCCAGGGGGTCTGGCTCGCTGCGACCCAGGCCCACAGGATTCTTCTCCGCCTCCTCTGCTGTCATGAGGTGAAGCTCCGCCTCCACTTTCCCCTGATAGGACGAGCGAGATCATGTGACCCCAAGCATCATGGATTACAGAATTCCCGACACTAATCACGTGAAGTGCACACGCAAACATGGCTATCGCTTGTTTTAAAACTCAAAGACCACTGAAAGGTTGATGTTAGTATGGTTGCTAAGAGAACATGATTTCCTATACATCTGAATAAAAAGTTCATTTTTAAAACTTTGGGAATTTTTTCAGCTTTTGGACATAAGCCTATATTCTTTTGTATTTTGCTATTTTGCCACTGGAACAGATTTTTAATCGTAAATATTTTTAAAGACATTTGCATGCATTCATTTCACCATGGTTGCCATGAGAACATGATTTCCTATCCATCTGAATATAAAAAGTTAATATTTAAAACTTTTGGAATTTTTTCAGCTTTTCGACATAAGCCTATATTCTTTTGTATTTTGATATTTTTCCACTGATACACATTTCCGATCATAAATATTTTTAAAAACATTTGCATGCATTCATTTCACCATGGTTACCACGAGAACAGGATTTCCTATCCATTTGAATAAAAAAGTTAATATTTAAAACTTTCGGAATTTTTTCAGCTTTTCGACATAAGCCTATATTCTTTTGTATTTTGATATTTTTCCACTGATACACATTTCCGATCATAAATATTTTTAAAAAACATTTGCATGCATTCATTTCACCATGACTGCCATTAGAACATGATTTCCTATTTATCTGAATATAAAAAGTTAATATTTAAAACTTTTGGAATTTTTTCAGACTTTGGACATAAGCCTATAGTCTTTTGTATTTTGCTATTTTCCCACTGGAACAGATTTTTAATCATAAATATTTTAAAACATTTGCATGCATTTATTTCACCATGGTTGCCATGAGAACAGGATTTCCTCTCCGTCTGAATCCATCATCTGGATGGACCGTATTTCACGTGACTCCCATCCGGATGCAGTGTAGGTCACGTGACTCACCATCATCCGGATGCAGTGTAGGTCATGTGACTCACCATCATGCGGATGCAGTGTAGGTCACGTGACTCACCACCATCCGGATGCAGTGTAGGTCATGTGACTCACCATCATGCGGATGCAGTGTAGGTCACGTGACTCACCATCATGCGGATGCAGTGTAGGTCACGTGACTCACCATCATGCGGATGCAGTGTAGGTCATGTGACTCACCACCATCCGGATGCAGTGTAGGTCACGTGACTCCCATCCGGATGCAGTGTAGGTCATGTGACTCACCCTCATGCGGGATGCAGTGCAGGTCACGTGACTCACCACCATGCGGATGCAGCGCAGGTCACGTGACTCACCGTGAGCTCGAGCTCGTCGTTCTCGTCCCGCGCCACGAACGGCCACCAGCCCTTCACGCGCTTCTGCTTGAAGATGGAGACGGTGGGCAGCTCCAGCTCGCTCGCCACCATGGCGATGGAGCACTGCTTCGCCGTTTTCGCCCCCCGAGGGAACCGATTCAGGTCCAGCTCGATAGCGCCTGTGCGAAAAACGAAAAATAAAGAAAAAAGAACCCCCGCAACCCCGTCAGAATCCTAAAAACACTGCACTTTCAACACACATTAGACCTGGGTCAAACACTTTGTTTGAAAAACTTGAAATGCTCTCAACACCAGCCTAAATCCTGCAGATTACTGTCAAACAGTTTTAAGACGAAAAACTCATGACCAATTTCAGATATTTCATAATTTAATCCTTCCAAATGAAAGCCTTCCAAAGACCCAGCAATTCATTTTTTTCCCCTGTAGGGCACACGAGTCTCTGGTATTTATCTGAATAAATAATTAAAAGAATATATTATAATAAATAAAAGATATTTGTTTTATAATAAAACAAATATACATATATATTAAATATTTAAGCTGCAACATGTTTTTGTCAACAAAGACACTTCATTAATATTTTTAGTATTATGTCAAAAAAAAAATTCATACTTTTTTTTCTGCTGGGTCTCAAGAAAATACGACTACACATTTGGTTTGGTTGTCGTTGCCGGGGGGGGGGGAAAATCACGTACCCAGGAAGTCGTCGGCTGAGAAGTGGTCGGCGTCCCACACTTGCAGGGTGAGGCGGGCGGGGATCTTGTACTCGGTCTCGTCCCAGGAGAACATGGACTCCTTCTTGGAGATGACGATCTTCTCCTCGGCCAGCAGGTAGTCGAAGGGGTAGACGAAACGCCAGTTGAAGTTCCCCTCCCCAGTGAGCGAATGGTAGTGGACGTCCGTGTCCTGCTTGTCCTCCTGCTGACCCTTCAGCCAACTGGGGTGGGGGAGGGGGGGGGGACACCATCAAGACAAGATAGCCAATCAGAATCCTCCCCTTCAAGGAAAGGGCTCTCATTGGCTTACAAAAGAGAGCCGTTAGAACACAGCTTTCTAATGTTTGTTGCGATTGGCTGAGGATGAAATGGCTTAAGCTGATTAGCGGAAACACATGTCTCATGTGTGTTCATGTACCTTGAAATTGTTCTTGTTTCTTGTTCTTCATTAGAACAATATTATAATAAGAATATTGATAATTAATAGTTGCTGTGAGGCCCTAAATCACCAGTATATATCACCAGCATTTTAGGAGCCATTTAAGTAAATCTTCATGATGTTTTCATGAGCTTGGGCATTGAATTCAAACAAGTGCTACTTGCCTGTTAGTTTAATACTTCCTCAGTAAATCAGTGATTTCAAAACCAATAACCTTGTGATTGTACTGAAAATGTTACTTTCTCTGATTCATAATTTATAATTATGGACAGTGTTCAGATTTCATGCATCACTTGCTCACTGACTCAGTTCCTTTGATCATTTTAAAATGTGTTTGTGCATAATTAAATTCAGTTGATGAAGTCATATTGCAAAATCAAAATGCATATTTTATGTGACCGTCAATCACCAAATCAGACTTTAAAATTAAAATGTACTGTTCTATGAAGTAAAATCTGAATATCCCCAAATAAATTTCTAAATAGGGATAAAATACTGTCAGCCCGGGACATTTATAAAGAGATCAAGTTAGCTGGGTGGAGTTCAATAGGCACAATGATAGGTTAACAGATTATTGTATTACGGAAGGGAAGTGAAAAGACTACAACTCCCATACTGCACAAAGATTTGCCTCCTCACCTCATTCTAGTATGCTCTGTCACACAGTTTTAGTAAATGAAAAAGGGAGCTGTCCCAATAAATTAAGATGAAAATATCTTAATACAATTTCAAAGCAAAGATCTCATTATTTATAGCTGATTGGGTGGCAGAGAGTCACATGTAAAATATCATGCGTATAAATTGAAAAAAATTTCCACAAAGAAAAAAAAAAAAATGCCAATATCAAATGCTGGACCAAACTTAACAACACAATTTCCACAAAGAAAAAGAGAATGAGAAAAAAAAAATGCATATATATAAATGCAACATTAATTTATCAGTGCAAATGCAAGTTATTAACTAAATGGCATGATTCAGTAGCGGCAGCATTCCAAGCTGCTACAGGAAGAAAAATGCTCAATCAGTGCAAACCGGTCTGAAATGCTAAAGCTTCTTTCATTGACTTGGATGAGCAAGACTCTCCTTGATGGATGTGAATGGGAAATTGCATTTTCAGCACTCACAGAAAGGCTGCTAATCTTTTGGCAAGTCCAGATACCAGGTAAACGAAATATAATCCGTTATTACAAATCTTATTATTCCTGATCCTTGGTCTCGGAGAGAGAAAAATGTATAAGCCATCATTCTATCCACATAGAATCGCCTTGGGCAATATCTTTTCAAAGAAATGAATACGGATAGATACAATTGTTTGGGGTTTTCTTTTTTTAGTTTTAGTTTTGGCTCACTTTGAAATTGTCAAACTAACATTTGCATTTGTATGAGTCGAACCAATGGCAGATATTGAGCCTATGAATCCAGGCTATTGTTATTGTCATTGACAAGAGCTGAAATGCAATTTTGGCGCAAAGTGAGGTAGATGAGGGTGGTGATGCGATGGCAGATGCCGGTATGGTGTGCTGATGGTTAGGTTAATGCCAGGCCAATCCATGAAAGTGCTCCAGAGATTTCATCACCAAGCAACAACGGCTTAACAACGTCATTGTGAAACAACTATTTCACAGCTTTACGTTTTAACAGTATTACCAGAAAGGCTATCGATAATGAAATGTAAAGATGTTAGTGACGTGAAAATTACATTGCTAACATTTTTCATGTCAGGTATCTGTGAATTGGCTAATTGGGATGAAGTCGCAAGCCTTCGAAGGTGCAACATGAAAAATGAGAACGTTTGCTTCTTTTTTTTGGTTTGTGGAGAACACACAGTAAAATAAAATTTGGGAGGAAGTATTTTCTTGAGAACCTCTCATTATAACAACAGTCTCAAGACTGTGAAATAAATAACTTGATTAATGTGATCTGGAGATGACACCACTTTCTGAGATTTCCGAGGTAGGCAACGGTTAAAACCATCCTTAATGTGGAATCTGGCTGACAAGGAGCCAAAATGTCCTCCAGAATGTTTGGTACAGTAAATGTGTTTGTTTTGGTTGCTTCTGGAGCATAACTCATAACTCAACCATCAAGATTACAATTAAGTGAAATTTAAAGTGTCAGGCTGGGTCAATGATTCAATTTCATGTGTGTTATAACAATGATGTGCAAACCTTTCTTCCAACTTAGACTTTATGGGTTTTTTTTTAGCTTTAAGTGCTGATTTGCCAAGTTTGTCCAAATGTTGCATGCAGGCATTCATTAATGCTTTCATGCAGGATTTATGACATCCCAAATTCCAAATTTTTTTTTAACCCTTCCCCACCCCCCATTAGACAATGGAATGACTACAGGACAATAAGGCCATACCAATTAAACCAAAATCCAATAAAACCAATTAACCAATTATACCAACATCCAAGTAAACAAATTAACCAGTTCAACTAAAGTTACCAACAGCCAGTGTCACAACAGGCTTTATGCTGAAGTCTGTGCAAACAGAGAGAGTTTATTCTGTTGAGCAGGTTCAAAAGTATTCCTAATCAAAGAAAATGCATTACATTAGGATGTCACATTTACTGTTCAGAACTGAATGTAATGGGTGTCCTCCCTGATTGGTTGAGCAGTGTTCCATCACCTAGGAAACATGCAACTGTGAACATCGACTCTACTCTAGAAAACATGTTCGGCAGCCCTGTAACACACAAAGTGTTTCTAGTTAAGCACCGTTTAGCTTAGCGCTATGAAACAACATGAAGCACAGAAAACTATGTACTCAAGAGTGAAGAAATGTCACCTACAGGAGGAAAAGCGAAGCATTGCTCATGACTAATGCCCCTGAATTAATATTTCAACAGATCTAATTTATATACCTTGGTGTAGAAATGGCTAAGTGGTACTGCTTGAGTTTAAGTGGTATGGCCTTGAATGCATTTCCTGTGCAAGGTGTTAGGAAGACCAAAGGAGGTTGGGGGAGGGGGGCGGGCAGAGTAAGGGGGGCGGGGGTAAATGGAGAAATGGGGTGTACAGGAATAATAAAATAAGGTTTGGATGCTGGTGTCATCGCCACACAAACACTCTGTGGGTACCACCTTTTAAACAGAGCCCAGTGAGGAGCTCCACCAATCACAAAGTATGTTGTTAACAACACTGACTGTGATTGGTGGATACTTAATCCCAAGGTCCCAGCAGGATAAGGTGGCATCACTTTTGTCTTATACCTACTTTATTATCCCTGGTTGTGGAGGCTGTTAGGTGAGTGGGGGTTAGGGGTGTGTGTGTGTGTGTGTGTGTGTGTGTGTGTGTGTGTGTGTGTGTGTGGGGGTGTGGTGGGGTGGGGGAAGGATGTATACGGGCCGTGCAAATGGAGTCATCATTACCCCCTGACATAGATGTCAGACATCTTCTCTCCTGTCATGAAAGCATCATCTTCAAGAACTACTTCATCAGTGTTCCAAATTATAACACGGAGCTCATAACTAGACAAGGGCACACCGACAGCAAAAAGGGAGGAAGAACAGGGACGAAGAACACACACACACACACAAACAGAAAAAAGGAAACAAAAACAAAAAAAAAAAAAAAAAAAATGATTAACACAGAAAAACCACACGCACACGCGTGGGCGCGTGCGTGCGCGCGTGTGCCTCCTGCCCGAGGAGTAGCGCGGGCGAGAGCGTACGCACACACACACACACGCGCCCGTTACCTACCCCCGCACAAAAATGTCACTGGACTTTTCCCCAGTGAAGTAATCATCGTCCTCCAGAATTACTTCGTCTGTATTCCAAATTATCACCCTGAGCTCATATCTGGCAGCGAGAAGGGGGAGGGGAGGGGGGAGGGGGGGGGGACATATGGTCAACCACGGACAACTCTGACCAAAAGGACCAAGAAAAAACCAAGAAAAGAAAAAAGGCGGGAAAATGAAAACTCGCTACTACAAATGGTCTTCAGTTGCTCTTCAAGAACATCCCTTCATAAGTGCGACATAGCACCACCATATCATGGTAATGGCTACTGTTTACGAATGAATTCTATGACTCTTATGTAGAATCTTTCCTCTTCCTTGCAAAAGGGCCTCTTTTAAGAACCCGTGTTTTCTGTTTTCCAGACGCACATATGACGCTACTCACATTGGGGCCAACTGTCTTTCTCACATGCAGAATAAAACATTGTGCACTTAATTCTGCTGTTGGACTGAGAAATAATAAGTCGACATCCGATCATGCCTAAAATGAACACGCTTTGCTTTTCCAAAGAACATTACACTCTAGTTAAAAAGCAAAGGGATGTTTTTGCTCTTGGAAGACTCACCAGTGAGAACCATGGGAAATTTGATGAAGAGAAAACTAAAGCAGACTTGAAACATGATCAGACTTAGAAGAACACTTAAAATGTGAAAGAACACGAACTGCACACTTTCCCACTTACACAAAAATTGAATTAGAGACTAAATTAAATTCTGTACTGCACAGATAAAATTACATTGTTAATGTAATGTCAGGGACAATTTATCAACAGTTACCTTTATATCAGCTACAATAAAAATGTTATTAAAAAACCCTGAAGCATTTCATTTCTTTCAACACATAAATATTTCACTTCTGCCATTTAAGTCACATTTTGCAGGCATTTCTGATGAATGTATGAAACTATCACTACCATCATGGCTCTTACAAACATGAAATATACCGCCATATATTGTAAATACGTGGCCTTGATAAATATACTTCACAATGTATTTTCAAAAAAAATATTTCAATATCTGAAAGAAGCAATAATTATATGTATTCAATATGTATATGTGAGGCTATCCTGTCATACTGAAGCTGAAAGCACTTTTGTAAGTTGCTCTGGATAAGAGCTTCTTTACTGAGCTTGATAAGTATATTTTAGATGAGTGCATTGCAGTGTATTCTCTTTCTGTGAGGATGGACTGCCCCATTTGCCCCACTGAGGGGTATTTTTTGGGTGTTTAGTACTGCAGGGGTGTGGGGGGTGCCGGACCGACCTCTTTGGTTTCCGGGGGGAGATGTCGGTGGCTGGGCCAGGGGCAGGCATGTCCATAGGAAACATGTCCACCCACATCTCAATTCTGCCCTGCAGAGCCCACCCGAGAGGGAGGGAGAGGGTGAGAAAGAGAGAGAGAAAGAGAGGGAGAGGGAGACAGAGAGAGATAATTAGAAAAGAAAAAGTCATTTTAATAAGTAAAAAGTAAAAAAGTAAAATGTAGCTCTTTCTGTGAACAATGTGACAACCAGCAGGACGTTTCTGCAATCTTAATTATGACATTATAATTTATTTCCCCAGGGTGACCAGCAGAGGGCGCCCGCGCGCTACCTGCTCGATGCCGGGCTTGTCCGGGTTGAGGAGGGGCCGGGTCTCCACGTGCTCGGTGATGAGCCTGCAGCCCACGCGGGGGATCTCCTCCCAGTGCCTCAGCACCGTCAGGGCCAGGTGCTCGTCCGTCTGCTTCTTCAGGCCTGCGGGGACAGGCGGCGCGTCGCCGCGGCGACAGAGACCTCAGCCGCGCGTTGAGAATGTTCGCGCGTAGAACACTGTACAGCTACTGTATCATTCTTTTATCTGTAACTTGTGTGTGTGTGTGAATCTGTGTGCGTGTGTATCTGTGTGTGTGCATGTGTGTACTGTGTGTGTGCGTGTGTGTGTGAATCTGTGTATGTGTGTGTGTGTGTGTGTGTGTGCAGTATAGATAACTAAAGTAACAAAGATGCAATGGGTCTTTACCCCATTTAAACTGCCACACCATTAAAAACCATTTTAAAAAGACTGATTCCAATCTTCCCAATAGACATCACATGTGGAGATTAAATTTAAAAAACTACTGTGAGTAATTGCTGATCATTTCGGCTGCTGCAGGTGAGAGACAGAAGCCGCGTTTCCACCGCAGGAACTATACCCCGGAACTAGGAACCTTTTGAGGAACTCAGTGCGTTTCCACCGCAGGAACTAGGGTCTAAATTTAGTTCTGGGGCTTTGTTTTACCCCCAAACGTTCCTGCTCGGGGGTAGTACTTTCCGAAAGTACAGGAACCTTTTGGGTGGAGCTTGCAGCGCTGAACATTTCTGATTGGTCGAGTACTCGTAGCATTTGTGTTGTATTTATTTTCCGCCATTACCCGCCATGTTTGAAAATATGCAGCGGCAAACCAATTTATTTTCATAATAACTTCAAATAAAACTTGTATGTTATGCGGCGCAGTAGCCTACTTTTGGTTATAGCCTGTCAACGTCTTGGAATTATAACGTGAGCTCTTCTGTTCTTTTCTTGCTTTAGTATTCGTTTTATAAAATGCTAAGCATTCGTGCTGGGACAGCATATTACGTAGGCTACCAAAACATTCAAACGGATTAATTCGGTTGCTGAATATTTTCTTCGGATTTTCTTTGTTAGCCCGTTGTAATTGACTCAAAACGTTTGATACAGTTATGTGAGGTATGCGGTAGTTCTGCATAATTAACATTGGTGATACAGTACAAGCAAACTGGAAATCACCTTCCGCACTTTTTATCCGGGTAAAATAACAGGTTAATTCTAGTAGTCTTCCCTTTAGCTTTTTCAGACTGCCGTAATTTTACTCAATTTTACTGCCATTTTTCAATTCCACGAAAAGACCAGGAAGACTATGGACTCATTTATGGTGCATGGTTCGCATCTGGAGGGCACACTTCGCTGCTCGGCTAGCAGTAACTTCGAAGGAAAGCAAACGGTGGCTGTACCACTACTAATTTACATTTTCACGCAAGTCCGAGTTTTCGTTCTATTCTTGTCATTTTGCTATTAGCCTATATGGAATTGACGACGAGAAAGTAATAAAACAGCAAATTGTTTACAACGTGTGCATGTTTTCTGCTGTTAATGAATGTGTTTGAGAGGATATATGAAAATCAATAAATACAAAAGTAACCATATATAGTCATTGTTGGTAACCCGTTGTATATAAGTGGAATAAACCCCTCCGGGCTGTCCCGGTTATTAGAAAATAATGTAGGCTACTTCGGTGGTAGTATGGGGTTACAGAAGAAATCATATGACAGATGGACCGACGACAACGTCAGTGGGCTAATTTGCCTAATCTTCGCGGTACTTTAGACCCCGGTGGAAACGCAGACAACCATTGGCTGAAGGAACCTTTTAGTTCCTGGTAAAGTAGTTCCTGGGACTGAAAGTTCCGGGTAATTTTTGTGGAAACGCGGCTAGAGAGAGAGGAAGAGGGGGAGAACGCGGAAGCGTAGGCCCGGCCCTCGTCCCAAACGGACCGTTCTCGTCCTCGATCTCGGTGGGCCCCAGGAAGACGCGGTTGGCCACCTTGACGCGGCCCCCGGGGCCGTAGTGGGGCCCGTCCAGCTTGCCCTCCTTGCACAGCCTGGCCAGGATCTGCGTCGGCTTCATGGGGTCCCGCCACTGGTTGTAACCATGGCTACGGGAGAAAGGCGTGCAGCAACAAATACGACTCGTGTTCCATTAGCCTGTTTTAGCCAAGCAGACATACGTAAATTCCAAGCTATCTGCAGCGGCACCATTAACTCTGTCTCTACACTTTTAAATATTCTGTACATATCAGTCCTGCTAGATGCCTAAATGTATTATTTTCAAATGCACATATTTGGCCTTTGTCCAAAGTGACTTACAAGGTCATTTGCAAACACGACCATAAGCTAACAACGAGGGTAACTCCAAAGGTAACAGAACACAGCACAGAGAATCACTAACAAGAAACTAAACAAACATTACAGAATATAGTGCAAAGCTGAACAGAACTCACGACACTAAGTGCACAAGCACTTGACAAAAAAAGGCACCTAGCACTTATCAATATTGCATTAAAATGGAGGGAGCGGAAACTAAACAGACGGATAAAGAACAAAGGTAATAAAGAAGGAGAGAGCAGGTTTTCGGCCCATTTCCATGCTGTTTACAAGACGACAGCGTGTTCGCTATTGACGCGATTTCTTATCGAGACCGAAGCCGGCACTGAGCGCGTGCAGTCGCCAGCGGGCGATTGGCTCTCATTAGGAGGGCAGGCAGGCGATTGGCTCTCGTTAGGAGGGCAGGCAGGCGATTGGCTCTCGTTAGGAGGGCAGGCAGGCGATTGGCTCTCGTTAGGAGGGCAGGTGGGCGATTGGCTCTCACACAGCGTAGTGGGAGGAGATCCCGCAGGTGGCCCGGTGCTTGCTGTAGTAGCGGTTCTCCAGGTCGATCTTGGTCTCGCCGATGAGGTCATCGGTGCCCACCAGGTCCCAGTCGTACACAGACACGGTGAGCATGGACTCCATGGGGAAGGTGGCCTCGATGTCGAAGGACCTCAAACACAGAGAGGAAGAGGAGGAGGGGGAGGAGGAGGAGGTGAAAGAGAGGATTAAAGAGAAAAGAGAAAATTGTTTTAAATTATTTATTTCCTGAGCAGATGCCCTTACGCTGAGCGACTGACAGACAGATCTGTCAACACCCCCCACCCCCCACCCCCATCGCGGAAATCACGCTGAGATCCACAAATGGGTATCAAAGATTCTATAAAAGTCTCCGCTTCAAACTCTAACATCAAGGGTTTCATTGCTCTGTTTAAAATTTCGCATTTTCTAAGAGGTCTTGTATAAACAAAGAAACATTTATACCATTCTAAATGTGAGATTCACTCAGATAAAACCGCATTTTATATTAGCACTTCGGGAGTAATCAGGGCAAATGAACATCCCAGTTGTTTCCACATTAGAATCGTCTGTGTGGGCGGCGATCCTCAATAGAAACTCCGTTATAGGGGCTGTAGAAAAGAGTATCACACTGCCTGGTAAATGATCCGTTGCTCAGAAAGCCTGAGCTTACAGAAAAACAGGATTCTGCTTCCTGAGCACAGGCTGGCTCTATTCTCCAGGTTACCATCGTGGCCAGGGCCTTCGTATGGAAAAAATGTTAGTTTTTTTTAAAAACTCAGTGACAAATATGACATGTTTGGCCTTATTCAAAGGAAAAGAACAAAGGTGTTAATCAGGGAACGCTGTAAGAATTTTTTTTCCTCCCGCAAATATTATGGGCACTTCTCTTCAGAGTATCAGAATGTACAGCGTAAGGATAAATGATAAAAGCGTTAATTGGGCCTGAGATCTGCAAGAAAATACAAATGACACTTCACACATTTTTTTCCCCTCCTATCTTAACTGAGAAAAGATACTTCACACCTCCTCAAACACCCTGACGTGCGTTTCAGTGACCACTAGGAGCTGTAGAGGGCAGGGCAGTCATCTCTGAAAGTTCATTATCTCTGAACGGCAGGGGACGAGAGCTTGGCGTTGCTGTGAATTTCCCTCTGGCTGTGAGCGTTACAGCGCCACCTAGCTTCTGCTGAAATCACCGCACGTGACACCAATTTTCACGCTCCTCTAACAGTGGCGAGTTAATAGTCAATTTGCGTTTAATTCCGTGTGCACTTTGTCACTTTGATACTGCAATTACTCGCCGTCTCTTTCCGTGAGTACATATTATTTTTTCCCCCCTTCATAACAACCCGGCAGTTTTAATTAGTTTTCGTCACACAGCAAGCGTAACAAGAGAAACAGAACAGCAGTTCTCTCTAATGTCATTTTCCTCTGCATTCCCTACATAAAAAAATTAATTATTATTTAGTAATTATTAGTGTAGTACAGCAGCAGACTGCAGGATAATACAGTTAATGCTAAGTTATTACATTTTTGTGGTAATGACAATGTGTCAGCTTTTCCATGGTTACCACAACAGAAATGTTAGTGGAGCCGCTGAACCTTTCCGGAACTTTTCTCTGCGTAACAGCCAATATCCCCACACTGGCTGCTGCACTGCAAAAAAAGTCTTTCTCTCTTTTCTTTCTCTTAAGTACAAAATATTAACTTGTTTTAAGTTACTTTTCGCTTGACAAGTGGCAAATGTTAAAATGAGTCAAACTGTCTCACCTCATTGTCAATCTTTTTAAATTATTTAGAAAAAAGAGAAAGAAATAAGTTTTATATTTATAAGCAACTTCCAAAAATATAAGCCTTATAGTTAGAAGAAGTCTAAAATAGACTTATTTTTGCTTTTTGCAATGTGTTGAAATCTAGGCGGTGTGGTTAACTGGACAGAAGACGGACCAGAGGCGTCTGAGAAACTCACTTCCCGAAGACAGGATTGAGCTGCTTGGAGATGTAGTTTTCCTTGTCCTTGATCTCGGCCCAGTTTGTGCAGATGTGTGCCTTCCGTTGATGTCGCTGGTGCCAGATCTCGTCGCCTAGTCAAGATAACGATGGCGCTTGTTGTGTGTGTTGTTGTCGTGGGTGCTGTGTGTGTCCGTGTGCGCTGTCGAGGATCCAGCTTTGACGATGTGTGTGTGTGTGTGTGTGTGTGTGTGTGTGTGTGTGCGTGTGTGTGTGTGTGTCTCTGTGTGTGTGAGCGGTACGTACCCTGACGACATACACGCGGACCAGGACGTTGATAGGGTCGTTGTGCGGAATGCCCTGGAACATGCCCATGTTGGGGTCGAACCCCGCCTCCCGGGAGATCTCCTCCGAAAGGGGGAGCTTGTACATGCACAGCGACCCCTGCAGGACGGGAGGCCCCCAATGGGGGGGTACAGTCAGCACTGACTCCCAATTGATCAATTAAGTGCTGAGTAACAACAAAAAACCAGCAGGCCCTGCGGCCCACCAGGACCAGGAATGAAGATCACTGCCATATCAAACACTGAGATGACGAAATAAATCAAAACAAGCAAGTCAAAACGAATAAGACAGAAAGTAATTTAAAAATCTGTGTAAGAGCTGGGTGGAAATAATTTACAAACACAATCATGTACAATACAGCAGACATGCTGGATATTTACTGAAATAAGGCAGCCACGGGAACTGTCTCAAGTTTTCCTAATGGCAATGCCCCACCTGGGAATCAAACCTGCAACCTCTTAGTTCCAATCCCAGCTTTCTTAATACGGTAGTACAGTGCTTATTATGGTGTGACAGGGGTATAATTGCTTGGGGATCTAAACCTCCACCCTCACTGCTTGCACTGGGGGAGAGAGCTCTGTTGCGCTACAGATGGTGGTTCCCAGCTTAGGTGAACATAACAAGCTAGCTGAGACTGCAGTGGAGTGACATCACCTTCTGCAGTGAATGATCATGGGGGCTCAGTCATATTACAAAACTTCACAGCCCACCAACCTCCCCCCCCCCCCCGTCTCCAACCCTTTACACAATGTCATCACCAAACAATATACCTCTGGATATTGGCAAATACAATGATGGATGGGCTCGGCTGAAGTATCTTATAATATCTGGTCAGAATGTACATGGGAATATGTTTTTTTTTTAAACTTGGGACGTGTCCCAGAATATGTCCAAGAAACATTTTGGCCTGCAGAACTGCACAACTGTCTTGCTGTCATTCTGAAAAAAAAAAAAAAAGAAGAATCTTTCCACAACCAAACCAAAAGGTCTCTTGTGTATAACAAAATGTTCTATTTATTTGTTTTGTCTATCAGGGACAATTCGGTTAACATTGTTTCAGCTTAAAAAAGCAGCAACAGACACACTACATCTAGGGCTTCTAGACAGAGCTTATTAGGAACCCCTGTCCCCAAGGATAATAAACAGGCAGTTTGTGCGTTCTATAATCATGTGATACTATCAACACTGTGAGCTACCTGTGCACTTGTGCCAATGGTAATACCCTCACCGTCAATAATGAATCCTAGATAATCTGCTCCACATACACGCTGATTTATTACTGTACTTCAGTTCACGAAGGACTGGGAAAATATCCATGTTGTTAATTCAACAGCATTATTTAATATCTAATATCTAATTATCTAATAACGTGGTAGTGCGCACAGTGCCTAAAACCTGACGTGGTAATACACATCTGTGTCCAGCAAGAGGGACACCCGACCAGGAATTCGGGACCCCCAATTGTGAAACTTGGCCCACCAGACCCCGCTCTGCCGCACGTCCCACCCCACCGAGGCGACATAGCTCAGGAGGTAAGACCGATTGTCTGGCAGTCGGAGGGTTGCCGGTTCAAACCCCGCCCTGGGCGTGTCGAAGTGTCCTTGAGCAAGACACCTAACCCCTAACTGCTCTGGCGAATGAGAGGCATCAATTGTAAAGCGCTTTGGATAAAAGTGCTATATAAATGCAGTCCATTTACCACTGCCCCGCCCCACTGCCCCACCCAGCCCCGCTCCACCCCGCCCCGCCCCGCCCCGCGCACCTTGTACCGGCCGACGATCCGGTCGTCGTCCGCCACGCTCTGGTCGTCGTCGTCCCCGGCCTTCCCGCGGAACAGGCTGAAGGTGTGCAGCCAGTCCTCGAAGTTCCCGTACTCCTGCTCCAGCTCTTTGTTGTACACCTGCACACCAACGAGGGGGGAGGAAACGGGGGGAGAAACAATTACAAAAAAAAGACTGCATGAAGAAAGACAGAGGAAGAGAAAAATAGGGTGGGAGGAGAGAAAGAGAGAGAGAGAGAGAAAGAGGGTGGAGTTAGAGAGAGAGAGAAAGACAAATGGGGAGAGAGAAAGAATGAATCTGAATTTGAAAGAGGGTGGGGAGAGAGAGAGAGGACGAAGGAGAGAGAGAGAGAAAGGGAGAGAGAAGGAGAGAGAGACAGGGAAAGAGAAGAAGAGAGAGAGGAGAGAGATGGAGACAGAGAGGGAGAGAGAGAGAGAGAGAGAGAGAGAGAGAGAAGGAATTAATTTGAATTTGAAAGAGGGTGGGGAAAGAAAGGGAGAGTGAGAGAGGGTGAGAAAGACAAAGAGAGAGAGAGAGACGGTTAAAGGTATGTGAAGGCACAGACGTACCAGCAGCTCGTCCACTCGGGGCTTGTTCTGCTTCTTCTCCGCGGCGTCGGCGGCCTGAACCTTCTTCCTGTCCTTCCAGCCCCGGGCCTTGTCCCGGGCCTTCTCTTTACCCTTAGAGCCTTTCATAGGAGAGTCATCAGCTTTCATCTCTGAGTGGGGGGGCGGGAGGGGGGGGGGGGGTCGTGTGGGGGAGGTAGGGAAGGGTAGGGGTGAGGGGTGGGGGTCGGAAGGTGGGGGACACAAAACCCACTCCAGACATGAATTCCACATGAAAGTTGCCGGTTGAAGATCTCAACCCCCCTGGCCATCAGCGGAACCAGCAGAGGCCTTCAGAGAACATGTCAGTCATGCGGTCGCCCCGGACGACCGGTCTCCCAGACGACCAACAGATTCCAACGAAGGAGCAGGACAAACATGGATACATCGTGCGAAAGTTAATCTCACACAGGCTTAATACGATTTTAATATTTACGAAAAATGTTTATCATTATGATGAGGTTAGAGGGTTACTGATTTATAAAGCTTTTTGTATGCTTTTCTCCTTTCTCCATGGCAAACACAGCAGAAACTCATTAACCAGGTCGAAACCAATTTAAATAGTATGGTTTCGATAGTCTATAAAAATGTAGAAAGAAATTGTTTTGTTTTTGGTGGAATGGCTAACTTTCATGCCAATATGGAACAGGTAGGACCACGGTATGGAAGTTTGTGAGTGAATTCATGTCTTCATGTACTCATGTACTCATAAGTGAGAGGGACTGAAAGAGAAGGAGGTGAATGTGCACGTGCTCAGTAGCAGCTTCGTACAGTGAGGTGGGACACACGCACAGATACACATTAGCCAAAGACAAAGACATCGCTTGCTGGGGTGGGGTTCGGGGGGGGGGGGGGTTACCTGTGCTCTCTGCCGCGATCTCTAGATCCTCCTTCTCCTCGGCTTCCACCTGAGCTGCTTCCTGTGCCCGGAGCATCTTGGGAAAAAAAAACAGACGCGCGTGTTCAGAACCATTAACGCCTCTTTGATAAGGAATGAATGCAGCCAGATGCACCATTATTTAGATATACACGTCTGAAGTATAAATACTGCTGGTTTGATTTAGGTTACAGGTAATAATAAATAAAACAATAAAACAATTTGTTATGGCACTTTTTCATAGGGTAAAGCAAAAAAAAAAAAAGCAGGAAGTGTTCCACAGAGATCATAAAACAAAGATAAAATAAGAAAAAGGCAAGATACAAAATGGTATTCAGGGCTAGGAGACCAGAGCGATACACTAGGAATACAAAACTGCAATGTGGACCCCACGTCTGTGAGGATGATCGACGTCCCTCACCTCCATCAGGGTCTCGATGGAGGCAAAGTATTTGGACCACCAGTCCAGCGTGCTCTCGTCTTGCTCCTCCTCCTCCACCTCCTCGCCCTTCTTTTTCTTCTTCTTCTTCTTTTCTTTCTCTTCTTCATTCTGCGACGAGGAGGAGATTTCGGATTTCAGTTCGGTAATTTAAAAACGCGCGTGGCATTTTCGTAACCTTCTCACGGGGCCTAAGCTGCTGATTTTGGTTTTTGATCTTTTATCAACGATGTGAATAAACAGAATGTGGCGTATATTTAAAAATAACTCACTGGTTTGATGATGCTGGGACTTACCACATCGATTTTAACAACAGCATCAGAAGTCTAGGAAGGAGGGGTCACAGAACAAAAAAATAAAAATTAAAACACCAAATGAAATAAAACAAAAACAACAAGAACAACACATTTACACAACAAAGGAAACTAGGTAAGACAAGACAATTCTAGGAAGTAAACCACCTGTTTTATTCTCACGTCGCTCAAAATGAGCCCACAAGACTCAGGAAATGACAGTGACATCATCCAGTGACATCACCCAGTGACAACATCCAGTGATGACGTCATCAGATGCTGCCAGCTAGCTCTCAAGCAGCAGCACACATTTTTGTAAATATCCCACACACACACACATCATAAATCATAACAAGTTGCAGGTTTTGACAGAAATTGGCACAAATCCACAGGCTTACAGCGTCCATCTTGACCACGGTCTCCATCTTCTTGACGGGGGCGTCCGGCTCCATGTTGACCACTATGTCCCCTGTGGGGGCAGAGAGGGTGCGAGAGTGGGACGTCCCATTGGCGAGCACCATGCAGCTGTTCAGCAGTCTGGCTGGAGGTCGGGAGCACGGATACGGGACGGACAGACGGACGGACAGGACGGGACGGGACAGACGTTGGGAGAGGACAGTCCAGCATGGGGAAAGGAGGGGGGGTGGTAGGAGAAGACAGACAGAGAGAGGACAGACAGAGTGAAAGACTGAAGGAGGCAGTAGGAAATTCAGAAACTTCAGGTAAACTTTCAGAGGAAGACGAAGTCAGCGCTAGAGTTGAGAATAAATACACAACAGCGATCTTCATCCCTGGTCCTGGAGGGCCGCAGGGTCTGCTGGTTTTTCGTTGTTAATCCGCACTTAATTATTCGACTCAATTAAAGCAGTCGATTACACAGTTAACTCACCTCACCTGGTTTTCTTGGGTCTGAACTGGTTGCTGATATTAAGGCAAGAACAAAAACCAACAGACCCTGCGGACCACCAGGACCAGGAATAATGAGCACTGACATACGGTATCATTTTTCAAACCCATATTCTTTAAACTTTAGCCGCGCTGAGGTCACCAGTTTGATTGGCTTGATTGACGCAGGCTTCCTTGCTTGTGCTGCTGTGTAGTGTAGTTATGAAATGTAAAAGAGCTTGTTGCCCCAAAACTACATTTCCTCCAGATGAAGCCTAATTCTTCTAACCCCAAAAATCGAGGACACCCTTCCAAAAACACAGCTCGGCCAATTGTACCCCCCAGAAAAACAGAACCTGTGCAGTAAGCAGGCTTTTACACTCTTTTTGAGCTTTCAAACGACCCGATTAAACTCAACAAACTTCTCAGCTTCACTGCTTTATCTCTCCATCTCCGGTCGATTCGGTTTGGTGATTAAAACAGGCCAGAGGGATTTGGTGAGAGGCCAGGAGCTTAATCCAGCGAGATAAGGACCCTCTGGAACACGGTTTATGGATCCCTGGTATCAGCCTGACATCTCTTCACTTCAGACAGATATTCATTGAAAACCAGCGAGCATATTAAGGGAGTTTCACAAGTTATAGATGCCCGAGGACAGATTCTCAGGGGATCGATTTACCTGTCTGAGGACGGATATTCAGGTGATAGATTTACCTGTCAGAGGACAGATTTTCAGGCGACAGATTTACCTGCTTGTGGACAGATATTCAGGTGACAGATTTACCTGTCAGAGGACAGATTTTCAGGTGATAGATTCACCCGTGTGAGCATAGATTTTCAGGTGATAGATTTAACTGAGTGGGGACAGATTTTCAGGTGATAGATTTAACTGAGTGGGGACAGATTTTCAGGTGAGAGAGGTATCTGCCTGAGGGGGGACGTTAAGGGGAGATTTACCTGTAGAGGCCCAGTTGTTGGTGCTCTTGTCTGGTGGGGTATAGATGAACTTTCGGAGGGTGGTGACAGCGTGGGACCCCACCAGCGTGTAGCGCCCAAACGCCCGGCAGTCCACCACACGAATGTTGAGGGGAGGATGCAGAAGCTCATTCTCCGGTAGGTCCTGTAGGGGGCGCCACATCGACAATTAACATACTGTAACATACCCAGGAAGTCTCTAATTCTGGGATGGTCATACAAAGAGATGGCCGAATTTCACCTGCAATTTCACCCCCAGTGGTAGCACAAGATATAATGGTGGGGAGGGAGAAATTCATTGGATCACCCAGAAGGTGAGAAGCCTGTTAGACTGAGGGATGCTGGGAAAGTTGACTGCCGACACAACCGGTGAAGTCACAAAGTATGGTTACGGTGAACGTGTTATAAAAGTGCCATTAAAAAAACTGTTGCCTGGCAACGCAGACAGCTTTGAGAGAGCTGGCTGGTTCTTTAGCATTGTGTCCAATGAACTGAAGCCCGTCCGTTACACTGAGCACACTCACCACCTCGAACCACTTGACCAGGGTGCTGAAATTGGGGTTCTTCTTGTAGTTCTGAATGAGCGCGGACTGCACCCCCTTCCCGGCGCACTCGATGTCCACCCGCGGCCGGTCCACCTGGGCCAGGTTAACCCGCTTCAGGTCCCGAAGGCCCCAGAACAGCACCTGGAGCACAGGTGAGACCCGTCAGACGGCCCAGGACAGGGAGGAGAGGCACCAGGTTTGAGGGGTGCACACAGTTCGTTGAAGGACGGGGGGTCCAGGAAGTACTCAACATTACGAGATAAGTCTCAGAGAGGCGTCCTACCTCGATCCGGTATCGGCTCAGGACGGGCCGAATTCCGAGCGGGACCGGTAGGATGGGCCCTCGGTCCGAATCCGTCGGGCCGTCGATGGGGGGCAGGTCCGCCTTTCCGGCCAGGCCCACCTGGAAGCAGCGTTTCTCAGTCACCTTGTCCCCAAACTCCCACGTTCCCCAAACTAACGGAGTTACGTTTATGTCTTTGGGTTAGGGTTAGGATTACGTTTTTGTGAGTTGAAGGTTTCAGAAACTTCACCACGCAACCAAAACTTAAACACAAAAGAGTTTTTGCTAAATTGTCTTTTGTTTGCATAATAAAAGTACACAAAAGTAACTCCAGTGCAAACTGGATGCAGACATGCTCGGTTGGGCTGGGAATTGGTAAGTCAGTAAGCAACAGCCTTTTTTTTTTTGCAGTGAGGGTTGAGGAGGGAGTGGATTCAGGAATCCATAAATGGGAGGAGCTACAGCAATGTATGCTGTCAATCTTGCTGGCAAGACTTGTTATAAACCAATCAACAGACTCGGTTTTCTGCAGTAGCACCAAAAACTCGTGAGGATGGCTCCACCCATTTCGGGGGTCATGAAGCCTCACTCTTACTTACTGTTAACGGCGGTCCGAATATATCCGCCAAAAGAAAAGTCAGACGTGCGGATTAGTGAACGGGAGGGAGACGGCGACAAAATGAATGCGTGAGAGAAGGAGAGAGAAAGAAAGAGGGAGAAATAAAAGAAGAGGGGAAGTGTGGAAAGGGGCACACCTTGATCTGCGGCACGGCAAAGTCATTGACTGCCAGCAAGGCCCTGCGAATCTCCTCCTCGCTGTAAGGAATCTGACCAGCGGGGGTGAGGGAAGAGGAGATGGGACAGGAGAGGGGGAGAGAGCCAGGAGAAAAGAGCGAGAGAGGACAGAGACAGAGATAGAGAGAGAGAGACAGAAAGAGGGAGAGGGAGACAGAGAGAGTGACAAAGAGAGACAGAGAAAGAGTGAAAGAAAAAGAGAGATGGAAAGAGGGAGACACAGAGAGAGAGGGGGACAGGAGAAAAGAGTGAGAGAGGACAGAGATAGAGAGAGATAGGAATCATGGAAGACACTCAAGAGAGCTCGGAGTAGAGCGGACATTTAGAAGACCCCCCTCTTGCCACCCGTCCCAACCGCACACCGACCCAGACGGGAGTGAGAAGATGTGGTTACTGAATCAGAGAACACACGGTAAAGTCCGTACAGGATGGCTCAGCTGTTTTTAAAGTACCCTCTTCAGCTCTGTGCAGTTTGTTTCTTTAACTCTCTCAGAAGAGAAATCAGAATGATAAAACGGCTCATTTAAAATGCAGGGGGAAAAAAAACAACAAAAGAAAATATTCAGTTTAAATTTACATAAATCAGGAAGTGGGCCCATACCTGAGAGACTGCCTTCACTGTGTGGCTTGTGTGTGTGTGTGTGTGTGTGTGTGTGTGTGTGAAAGAGTGTGCATGTGTGTGTGTGTATGTGTAAATATATATGACAGAATATGCGAGTGTAAAAAGAATGCATCCATGCGTGCGTAAGTGTGTGCGTATGTGTGCAACACGTGTTTGTGAGCAGTGCTAAACGTCCCATGATCCTCTCTGGCTCACCTGCAGCAGTTCGAAGGCGGCCAGCAGGTCGCCGGCCGTGTAGTTCCCGCGGTAGATCTGGTAGTACTCCAGCTGCGGCGGGAAGCGGGGCGGGCCGTAGTGCTCGTCCGCCATCTTGGTGACGGGCTTGGCGAAGGTTCTGCCGATATACTCCGCCTTGCCCTACGAAAAAAGATTGCATGAAGTCTCGGTTAGACCGAGGGAAATGACGAGAGTCACAGATTTCAGACCAAAATGTCAAAAAACAAAAAAACAATTAAAAAAAACCACACACACAGAAAGAAGACGGAAGGAAAGCCTTTGGTGGGGATCACTGTGTTGATCTGCAGATAGACTGTTGAGGTTGTGTATTGTGCCTTCTTGGCACACAGAACTATGTTCTTTTGCAGTTATAAATGTGGGGGTGGCATTCATTAAATTAAAAGAACATTGGAATTTTAAAATGAGTGCCCATTAGCACCTGAAGTCGGTGAAATTTCAGTTAGAGGTGTGCGTGTTATTCATTCTGAGATATTTGTGCCGCCCACTCATTTTGTAATATGCATTAAATTGTTTTAAAATACAGATTACTGACCTTCAAAAAGGCTTTTCTTGAAAAAAACATAGTAAAACACTGACTGACACTAACACAGCCTAATTAATACCAAAGGAATGTACATGGTCTACATTAATACATGATTTTTGTTGAATGATAGAGAAATGTGCATATTTCATTAATTCCATAAAGCAATGAAACAGCAGAACATGGAAGGAACAAAGGAAAGACATGGTATGCTTTAATAATAAAGCATCTTAAGATTTCGACGGTTTTAAAACATCTCGGACGTCCAAGTCCGTCAAAGACAAGCGATGCAGACAGACACGGATAACCACTGTACCACAGGAGCTACAGCATGTCAAGGCCAGGCGTGGATGTTTTTCATTCAGATCATGGATAAACATTTGTGAAACCATTTTTCAGAGCCTTTATATTTCATAGAAATATGTTTTACATTGATTGCATGCGATACAATTATTATGCTAGTCTGCTTCTTGGTTTCCAACAAAAAAACCCTGCAGTGCTTGGTAGTGATTTAAAAGCAATAAATGGCTTGCTACATGCCACAGTTTAGTATTATAGCATTAATAGAATCGCCTTTACGACATTAGTGAACTCTTTCACAATTTAAAAGCAGCTTCATTTGCGGTCATTATTGCACTACCCATAGAATAAATAATACCATTCACAGCACTTGTACTGAAACTTGTTTAGTGCCAGGTTTTGCACATCTTTCTAAACAACTGTGCTTAATTTTAAAACTAAACTCAACTTAAGTTTGTAATTCAGTCAAATCTACTGAAATTTAATTTGAAATGAAGCTGACAAGAGAAGCTCAGAGATGGTTCACACAAATGTTTTTTTTAAATGTTTTATTTCTGTTGCAGCAGGTCTGTTGCTCTATCAGCAAGTGGTTCATTGGGTGTCAAGCATCTTGGCAACCTACCAATCAAATCACCAAAACATGGAGCAACTGAGAGAATGCAAGAGGGATGTCCTGAGATTGGAAAGGGAGCTTGTCTCCCCCAGAGTCACTGGGTTTAACCCTTCAAGGCGTGAGATCACAAAAATAGGTGATTAAAACATTTTAAATGAACATTCTAATGCTGATGTCACAATCACTACTGGCAATGGAACGTTCTTAACTGAACACTCTAATGCTGATGTCATAATCACTACTGGTAAAAGAATGTTCTAAACTGAAAACACTAATGCTGATGTCACAATCACTACTGGTAAAAGAATGTTCTTAACTGAAAACACTAATGCTGATGTCACAATCACTGCTGGTAACTGAAAATAAATTCTATAAAACCGAGTTAGAATTTTGAAAAAAATGTTCCAAAAAGGTCGTAAGTAAGCCGCCACATGCAGCAATTGTCCCCTTAATTGGTTGCCAGCGTCAGAGTGTGTTATCACGAACCGCAGTGTGCGCGTGTGGGTCTCTGACAGACGCATCGCCGCATTAGTGCGATTACACCGCGTTTCCCCGACGAGAGGAAACCGGGAAGCGGCACCTCCCCCGCTCGCTCACGGATCCGGGGGCCTGAGAGGAAAACCTGTCAATCACCGGAGGAGGAGAGCGCGGCGTTGCTCAGGCGATGGCGTGAGATCGCATCGCCCACGGCGACAGGCGGCCTTGAAGTCGTGAAGCCTGGGCTATGCGGGTGATGCAGCTTTCCGCCAAATTTCAGACGACAGGGAACTCAAATCTCAGCTCCACTGGCCACACTGACAGTGAAACGTGAGGCAAAAATAAATAAATAATATATATTGTTTTATATTCTTCTTTTTTTGTGTGTGCCACTAATGAGGACCTGAAACTCAGAGCTGGTGGATTCTGAGCCTGGGGGTTGGCTGTGGCACAAACTCATTCTAATCAGGTGATTGGCAGGTGTGTGACAAGCCAATCAGAGCTCATTAAACATGAATGCCATTGTTGCAGGCAAACGTTCGTAAAAAAAAAAAAGAGAGAGCATTCCATCTTTACCAGGGACCATTAACAACTGGGGAACTCCACCCAATTCATCTGATTGATTTACTTACCAAACATTCACTTTTGTTATGTAGAAGCAGAACTTACAACAAAAGTTGCATATACTCTGCCTGCACAGTTACTTCTTATATACAATCTGTGAGTTTGTGTTCTGAGAACCATACTAAAGGGATACCTTTCAAAAAAAAAAAAGGCAGCCATAGTTTGTTGACGTGAGCGAATTGTTTCCGGAACATTCCGCCTCTTGCATTCCTCAGAGCCACATTACACACTCAACACACACAGTGTCCAGGAGAACTACAGGAGTCGGCTACTGCTAGCTTTCACAATCCACACTCTACTTAGCCCATTAACGTCCAGATTTACGGAGAGTTCAAACAGGAACAAATGCACAGGTCAGAGAAATGCGACACACATCAAGTTAATTGTTCAGGTTTTTTCATTACACAGTTTGAACAGTTTTTGCAGTGTCAGTGGTTCTTGCGGGTGAAATGAACACCCCAAGAAGAGACTGATAGCATCACCGTTGTCTTTTAACCGGTTGTTTCATAACCCTTGCAAGTTCTGAGGACTTGGAGTTGAAGATTTATAGCCTCCTGGGTCTTTAATTTGATTAAATCAAACGGTAATGGTTCCTGATTTGTCATTAGATTATATAATAAAAAGAAGTCGTGCAGCCAAATTGAAATAATGACCGCTTTCACTGCCTCCACAGCCACAGTTACTAACTTTCAAAACAGCTACAACGTTCTCGACAATTTAGAATGATTAAAAAAACATGACAAAACTTCTCCTTTGAAACTTTAAGGGCAATTAGCTAAGTCTCAACTCATTTTTCATTGTAAAAAAAAAAAGCAGAAGACAAACAAACTGAGTGGAATCGCACACAAGTGAAGAAACATTGAGAAAGCAAAACAACTTAATGAGACTGAAAAAAAAAAGTTCAGCGAAATGGATATTAAACATTCTCAAGCAAGCGCCCAGAATCGCTCTTTGGTGAAGTCTTCAGTTTTTACACGAGGGAAACTAATGAGTTCACAGGGGCTAAAGGAAAGCATAGAAAAGCAACAACAGCAGAACCGTGGACAATTCAGGAGAGTTGAGATGCATACACACAAATATATGTGCACACTTTATGACCAGAACTATCTGGACACCCTTTGGTCTGGGGCAGAGTTTCACGGTTTGGGCTAGGCCCCTTGGTTCCAGCGAAGGCAAATCTAATTGCTACAGCATGCAACCACATTCTAGACGATTGTGTGCTTCCTCAACATTTTGGGGGAAAGCCCTTTACTGTTTAAGCATGACAATGCTCCCGGGCACACAGCAAGGTCCATATAGAAATGGTTTTGTTGAGAACGGTGTGGAAGAACTTGACTGGGGAAAACATCTAGCACAAAGCCTTCCCAGAAGAGTGGAGATTGTCAGAGCAGAAAAGGGTGGACCAACTCCATATTAATGCCCATAATTTTGGACAAGATGTTGGATGTGAGGTGTCCACATACTTTTGGCCATGTAGTGTATGTATGCATACATCAAAGATACATAATTAACGTAATTACAAATATCTAATAAGCATATGTATGTATATTCAAGGAGAAATGCATTCTGTGCAATTAATGTTATTATTATGTTAATAACATGGTTATTACCATTGGTAAAAAAGCATATCAACATCAATGAAGGTACTAACATAATACTAACACTAACACCAAGACATACAGAATAAAGGGAGGAGTAGTAGAATAAAAAGAATGTTACATTTCTTTTACAATAGAACATTTATCATAGTATCCGTAGTGTAGTATTTGAAGATGCATACATGCATGTTTAAAGTTCTGGGCCCCCATGTCAGGTGCAGGTTGTGAATGTAAAAGTTTAACAGAGGGCGGGGGCACTCACCACAGTGTCCTGGTCGTAGATCTCCACGACGATGATGGGGGGGTCGTCCCGCAGCTCGCAGGCCTCCCCGAAAAGCTCCACGTTATCGAACACCAGCAGCTGGTCCCAGGTGGGGCACAGGGTCTCATTCAGCACCTGGGGGGACGGACGGACAGACGGACAGACAGACAGACACACCCCGGAGAAGGGTGGGGGAGGGAGGGATGGGGTGGGGTGGCGAGGTGGTAGAGCAATATGACACAATCAATCAAAAACAAAGAAAAACAAAAAAATTTATTTGTTAGCTTAATTTAAGGCCACTCATTACAACGTGACCTATAATCATACATAAAGGTTTTGGCATCATCTCAGTTTTTTTGCCAAGTTTCCAGTGTCACAGACAAGAGTAGCCGTAGCAATTCTCGCTGTAACCATAGTGATTCCCGCCATAACCATAGCAATTTCCGCCATAGCCATAAAAATTCCCAACGTAACCATAGCGATTCCCGCCGCCGCCGGAGCGGTTTCCCGTACCTCAGTGACCTGGCTGTGGGTGGAGAAGAAGACGCGGGCGAAGGGGTCCGACAGGCCGCTGCTGTCCGCGGCGAACAGGCTGCGGGCCTGGTACATGTGCGCCCTCAGCTGGAACACCTGCTTCACTGCAGGCAGGGGGGGGGGGGGGCGAGCGTCACAGACAAGCCTCAACCTCCAATTTACGAATTACCAAAGGAAACATTCATCCAAAATGTGTTTTACCATCTGTACATGATAATGCAATCACCCAGAGCACAGTATGTGTAACATCCTGCTTGACAAGACAGTGAGAGATTTCAACAAATTGGTCCTCCTGGAGCAGAGGGAAGAACTCTGCTCTTGTAAGTAAATGTACATCGGCATGCCATCAGCTTTGGCTGGAATATCAATCATCTATCCATGTAAGGCAACTTGTCCCCTGTCAATCAAGCAATTGAGCATGTCAAACATGACAAGGAATACTCAGATCTGGCCCTCGAGGCCAGTGTTACGTCTTGTTTTTTCTACCAGATAGTCAATTGGTCGACTAATGCCACTGATTGGCCAGAGATTTAACTCACCTGGTGTCCTAGATTTAAATCAGCCCAGGGAAGAATGAAAACCAGCAGCACTGCTGGCCTCGAGGGCCAGATTTGAGTATCCCTGCACTAAGATGTTCTCGCAATTCTGATTCTCCTTGTGTTTTGGCGGGAATGAGGAACTGGCTGAAACCGGCAGGAACCAGCCAGAATCAGTCAGAACCAGCCAGAACCAGCCGGAAACAGTCGGAACCAGCCGGAACTGGCTGAAACCGGCAGGAACCAGCTGGAACCAGTCAGAACCAGCCAGAACCTGCCGGAACTAGTCGGAAACAGCCGGAACCAGCAGGAACCAGCTAAAACCGGTAGTAGCTGAGAGCGCGGCTCCACTCACTGTTGTAGACGAGGCTGATGGGGGGCACGGACTGCAGGCCGGGGCCCTTGGCGGCTTTGACCTCCTGGAAGCCGCTGGGCAGGCCGCTCAGGAAGTCCTTGCGCTGCTTGTTCAGACCCAGCCACAGGTACATCTCCATCTTGGCCTGGACCGTCCAGCCCGCCTGACCGAAGCCCTTCTTTCCGGGGAGCTGCAGAACGACACAATGGCGGCAAAATGTCGCGTAAGTCGCCCTGGATAAGAGCGTCTGCTAATGAATGCCCGTACTGCGATGGCGGTATTGTAACGGCGGTAAACGCACCCTGAGGAAGACGGCCTTGACCTTCCCGCAGTCCTTCCCGCTCTCCTCGTCCACGATGGAGTACAGGATGTCCTTGGAGGGGACGCGGGCGTAGGCCACCCGCTTGTTGTTGCTCATCATCCAGATGAACACGTCCGGGATGCTGTGCTGGGGCTGGACACGGAAAGATTTAACCGTGAGGCAGATCTGACAAACGCTCACTGAATTTGGGGCCAAAAAATGTCACATATTTCTTAATGCAAATATATAAAATACATTTAAGATGAATGCATTAAAAAAATATGACATGAGTTATCGATAAGCAGCAGAAGTTTATACATTTGCTCATATATGGTGAAATGGTGAAATATATTTTCTCTTGTTTCCGTAAGGGCATATTCAGAAAAATTTAATTATTCCACAGGTAACAGCATGTCTTAACACGAGGGTTTTCTACTTCCTTTGAGCTACAGTATGTAGTACATTTTCTATTTAAATATATTGCAGTACATTTCTTTCCTGTTTTACCTCATCTGCCAGGAAGCGCAGCTTCTGCAGGAAGTTGTGAACCAGTTTGAGTTTGTCCCGCACCGTGTTCCTCTTCACCTGAGAGCGAATGATCTTTGCCTGCTGACCCATGTTTTCCTGCGGAGAGGACAGGTAAACAGGTAAGAGTCCACATGCCACTGCAGAGCTCCTGTGGGTAAGCTCAATGTTGTCAAGTTTAGCTCTGGAGAACTAGCATGGCTGTTAAAAATGTAAGTGCGATTGTGAACAGGCGTATTATCGTAGTAACAGCCTGTACAGGTCTTTGCTAGTCTCACCACTTCTCTCATGCATGATTTCAGGCGCTCTCGGTCCAGCTTGGTTCTGCCCGCCTGGTTCTGGTCTTTGTTAGCCAGGGTCACAAATCGACTGCAGAAAAAAATTGGAGTTACCATGGTTACTGTGAAATTATTTATTTTTGTGTGGTCAAGGACACCGACGCCAATGAATTCTAGCACACTGACTTGTAATCGTGAAAAAGAAATTCTTCTTCAAATGGTTATAAAAAAAACTCTTTAACTAGAATTGGATTAAAAAAAACAAAAAAAAGATTTTTGAATTCAAACTGTAACTGCCGTTCTATCCCAGAAGGCACCTGCGCTCACCTGCAGCCGATGCTGAGCTCCTCGAGGACCCCGCGCAGCCTGCGTTCAGGGTAGGCCTTCTCCGTCTTTATGATCTCCTGAACGTCGTTCAGCCCCTCCTCCTGTAATGACACGACGGCGTTCAGGAGCGTGCCGCGCGACCAACGCGCAGTTTGAAACAGCGTTGGCGTTGACGGCCGCCATCACTGCATTACCCGCCCGTCTGCATTAATTTCCACTCTCACACAGCCGACCGCTGCAGTGATGGGGCTTTCTGGGTTGGCACCAAGACCAAGTCAATGCATCAGAGTCCGTCTTAATTTAAATTAATTAAATTAAATATCCTTCCTGCTCCGCCGGACCAAACAAATTGACTTCAGTGTCAGTGACATTACAGATCTAGGTCAACTACACATTAGGAAACCTTTAACCCTTTAGATGCTCATGAAATTCAGAAAATTGCAGATGCTTTGGAATTTTCACTGACCAAAACCTACAGTGAAAAAATCATGAAGGAATTATTGGCTAAAACAGAAGTTTCTTTTAAAGTTGTCAGAAATAATCTTTTGCAAGTTTTAGCTAGTGCCTAAAAGGTTCAGGTGTTTTATGAAACAGTATTTGACTCCGGCCCGGGGGGGGGGGGTTGGGCTGACCAGTTTGTCGGCCATCTTGTCCATGATGTTGGCGTTGTACAGCCGTCTCCTCTGGTCCTGCCACCAGCTCTTGATGTAGATGCAGGGCTTCTTCTCAAAGTACGGCAGGTGGAAGTAATTCCTGGGGGAAGGGGGGGGGACAGGCATGGTACAGTGTTTTAACAACAAAACAAGACCAGTTCACTAAACACTTATGTCTGGCCGACCAATGGTGTAACATCATAACTTGGCGCCCATGGTACTTGCCGACAATGGTTAACTTCATCACTCACTCAGTCAGTCAGTCAGTCAGTCACAGACATTCGCGTTTGTAGGGCTGGCCCCGCTGTTTCGATCCAGCCATAAAAAGTTTGGAGAGGAAACTTGGAGGGGCGTGAATGGCAAGGTCGCGACAGGCCGGGATTTAGCCCCGGCTGAACGGCTGAGCCTCGGGCCGTGAGCCTTAGTCGTGCCCACCGCCATCTGCCGGGTTTAGCCGCATGGTCATTAGCCGCGAGGTTCTGGGTTTGTGACCTGTTTTCGTGTTTTTTGCTCTCGTTTCAGTCGGTGTTCCTGTGGTGCTCATTATTTTCTGTGTGCTGGCCTGAATCCACCCCCTCCATCCCCCCTGGCCCCCAGCCTTGGTGGCCTGGCTTTTTGTTTTTTGTTGTTGTGGTTATATTTAATTTAAAGACCTAAAAAAAGGTTTAGGCTCTACAGGAAGCTAATGAAGCTGCACACTGCAGTGTCACCGGAGTACAAACCCGGAGCCAAAGCACAGCCACACACAGGGGGAACAGCTACAGAGAGACAGGTCTGTCAGAGAGGTGGAGGGATGCAAAGGATGAAGCAGACACACGCACACACACACACACACACACACACACGCATGCACACATGCATACACGCACACACATATACACATGCACGCACAAGAACACGCGCACACACACACACACACACACACACACACACAAGCATCCAGTTCACATTGTGTGTGTGTGCACACACGCACACGCACAAACACACACCACACACACAGATAAAAAAGGATGAGTCTGATAATTTCGCTGGCTCTTGTGACGCCGCTCCCCAGAGACCACGCGGCGTTTCCGTTTTGCGGGTTCTGTTTCACAAAGCGGCTTCCCTCGCCTGCGGCACGGACACTGAGCGGGACGGGGTCCCAGAGGACCACGTTAGAACACCTCACCCCGTCTCCCCCCGAATTCGGCAACACGCTCAGGAGCTGTGCACGGATGCTAAATCAGCTGAACGCAGCCGGATGTTAAAACCCCCTTTCAATGCGTCAGACAGACGCTAAACTAGCTCAATGCAGGCGGTGATTAGCTGAATCAGACAGATGCTGGTTAGAAAGGAAAGCCTTACGGGCATCGAAGCACCTCGGGGCTAATGCACTGCGTGGGACTGCCAGACAGGATCACTCAAACAGGCACATATCCAGCACTAAGACCCCCCCCCTCCGAATATTACAACACTCATTATGCCCTAAGGGGCGGCCTGGGGGTGGGAGAAACATCGAGGTAGCAGGAAATGTGAGTGTTTTTACACATTTGATAATCTTTCTGGTTTATGTAAGGATCTCCCCCCATTGGCTGTTTACTACAGTGGGTAGTGAGTCAGTTCTGGGCTGGTTCTGAGTCGGTTCCAAGTCTGTTCTGAGTCGGTCTGTGTTCAGCCCCAGGGTCTGATTCTGGTCAATTCCGGATTAGTGCTTAGCTGAAACCGAGTCACATCTGTCAGTTATGGGTCAGTTCCAGGTCAGTCCTTGCTCGGGTCTAGGTGTGTTTTAGGGTGAGTTCTCGCTCAGGTTCTGGTTCTGGGTGGGTTCTGGGTCAGTCCTTGGTCGGGTCTAGGTGTGGTTTAGGGTGAGTTCTCGCTCAGGTTCTGGTTCTGGGTGGGTTCTGGGTCAGTCCTTGGTCGGGTCTAGGTGTGGTTTAGGGTGAGTTCTCGCTCAGGTTCTGGTTCTGGGCGGGTTCTGGGTCGGACCTGTCTGTGATGACGGGCTTCATGGGCGGGGTGGAGGAGACGGACATCAGGTCCCCATCGTCATCGGCCTCTTCATCGCTGGAGTTCTGGATCAGCTCCGACTCCTCTTCCTCACTGTCATCACCATCTTTCTTCTTCTTTTTAGACAAGGCTGGCTTGCTCACCCCATCGATCTGGTTACCATAGTTACCTGAAGTTCAACAGAAGTTTACAAGAAATGTAAGCAAAGACAGTGATGTTTATTCTCATACAGTAATTATGAACTTCCACAGAACAATAAAAAATGTAATTTAAATAAAAACTTGCCTCCTCGTGTATATAATATATAACACAATATATAATACAATATATAACTTTCACCCAAGTAATTTTCAATATATCGAATCAGCGCACATAATCAAAATTTTAATCTTTCAATTTACTTTCATTAAATTTAGCCACCTAGTTTAACCTTAAACACAAATCTGATAAAATTGTGAAAACGTACATTAACTTCAAATCAACACTTTTGCTGTGTCTTATCTACACCTCTTTTATCTTTACACACGCACACATACTGTGTTTTACAATTTGCCCACCTATTGTAACTTCAAAGTTGATCGGCTTGTCTCCGATCTTCCTATCAATCATAGTGGCTTCCAGAAAGGCCCCAAACAGAAAGAACTCCTCGATTTTCCCAGCAGCCGACTGCAAAACAGGAAACACACACACACAAGACACACACACAGATACACACACACACACACACACACACACACGTACACACAAACACACACACACACAGACACACACACAGATACACACACACACACACACACCACACACACACAAACAGAACACACACACACACACACCACACGTACACGCACACAAACACATATTACTGCAGGACAATAAACAAACCAACCCATCCAACACATCTGACAGCCAGAACTTCAACTCGAATAACAGCTCAACATTCCACACCTCTACACTTCCTCTGGGAACAGGCTGCTAGACCTGCAACTGGAGATTAATGAACATAACTTACAGTACCTGATGTTGGTCACATGCGACAATATTGGCCAATGTAAAAAAGATGAACATTAAAACTGCGAAGTAAGGAAATTTATTACTGTTAATGATGCGGTTATTACTGAAGATAACTCTGCCTGAGGCGCTGTAGCTGAGCTTAAACTGCTCCTTGCCTGTGGAGAGGAATATGAGTTTTAGGTCTGCCTTACTCCAGGGTGCTGTTCGCAAAATTATTAAAATATCTAAATTATGTGAGACAAGACACTTGCGTCTATTATTTAATAATTGCCGTCACATTAGCCGTCAAACTCGCGGCTAGTTCCAAAATATTTTATTTATTAATGTCCGGGATATGAAAATCCACACTTCCTCTTTAATCATTTACGGTGACTGCAATATGTATGCCTTTCTTTTATAAAAGGAATAGCAATAGGAAAACCTCGGCTATTAAATCTATAATAATGTATCTCTCCAAAGGTAATTACTAATCACAACAAGTCAAAACAGCTATAACATGAATGGATGATTGCAAAATGGTAATATAAAAAATTTAATTTGTTTTCTACCTTTACTTTGTCTACCAACCAGCTGAATGTTATGCACTCCTTACAAAACGTAAAATTATAAAGCAGTATCCGTTTAGTGTGGGGCACATTTATGAATACATTCATCACGCTGATTTGCAGAAAGGAAACATCCCAGCCTTGGGCCAAAAAATGATTTGAAAAGCTTCAGCGGAAAAACCCTTTCAAAGTTACTGCCGTTACTCCTGACAGTTTTAAAAGAACCATTAGTTTCCCCCAGTGTTCAGAGCAGAATTATCATCTCCTGTGATTATACATTTTGGGCCCAAAGCGGAACACGTTCGTCGAAAAATTCTCAGGGGTCCCCCGGAGTGTTTTCAAGCTTTTACAGCCATCTGAAGATTTAAAGTGTCAGTCCCCCCCCCTTCTCCCCTCTCACACCTCCACCCCCCCTCCCCCCCCCACCACCGTTTTGAAGTTTAGGAACCAATAATGGAACATTGCACTGTCTACCACCCCCCCTCCTTCTATTGTCAACATCCGGCCCCCCCTGTTCTATTGTCAATATCTCACCCCCCCCTCCTGACAGACACACAGAGTTCAGCTGTCACATGCCCCCATGCTGGCTGGGGCTCGATCGCGGCACCACCGGCGGAAAGATCCGGACATCAATAATTGAGGCGGCGGCGGCTTTCTCTACAACGGGCGAACCAAGACCAGCAGGGCTCGCTTCCACACTCCAACGCTGACACTTACTCACTTATTCTGAAGAAACACGAGCTGACGCAAGACCGTTACAGCTGTGGGGGGGGGGGGGGGGACGGAACGAGCTGAAGCCCCTTCCAAAATTTTCCATTTTTCATACAGTACACCCCTTAACGGGTTAACTGAGCCACTGAGGTTAATGAAATTTCTCCTGCATATCACAGAGATTCAATCAAGAAAATCCAAAGTCCTCTTTCGGTTAGAAGAGAAAATCAGTTAAAATATTCATCCAGGGGGCTCTCAGTCTTAATTTAGACCACTGGTTCTCAAACTTTTTCTTTTTCTTCAAACTTTATTTTTAAGCCCCCCCGTCCTCCTCCTTCACAGCTCTGCCTCCGCTTGGATGCTATTTTCTGATTGGCTTCTAATGGCCTTTTTTTTTCCAACCCTCACCCCATCTCCCTGTTGTCCCCGTGTGTGCCCCGCCCACTTCGAGAAGCACCAGTTTAGACAAAGACTGGGGGGGGGGGGGGAGTCCCGCTCCAGAATCAGCGAGGGGAGGGGGCGGGCCGTACCTCGGAGATGTTGGGCACGCCCTCCACCTGCACCTCGGTGGAGCTGACGATCTCGGCGGAGGCGGTGTCCAGGATCTCCACGGCGATGCTGACGAGCAGCCGGGCCCGGAAGGACACGCCCTCCCCGAGGCCCTCGTTCAGGTCCTGGTGCTCGTCCATCAGGGTGTAGTTCCGCGTGGAGCCGTACATGTTCACCCAGGCGGGACCCATCGTCGGGAGGAAGCCTGTCCGTCAAAGTGCGTGGACCAATCAGAGCCACTTGGTAAATGGTAAATGGACTGCATTTATATAGCGCTTTTATCCAAAGCGCTTTACAAATGATGCCTCTCATTCACCAGAGCAGTCAGGGGTTCAGTGTCTTGCTCAGGGACACTTCGACACGCCCAGAGCGGGGATCGAACCAGCAACCCTCCGACTGCCAGACAACCGCTCTTACCTCCTGAGCTATGTCACCCCATCATCCCATCCCACCCCATACGTCGCCACTTCATCACACCTTCACAGGCACGCATTCATAACCAGGTCAGGTTGAGGCAAAGGCCTTATTGTGGAAGCTATGACCACTCGCCTGTTTTCTTCTCCACTGCTAGGCCTCAAGACTTTCCAAAATCCCTCTAAATCCCTCCTGTAGGATACACCTTCTAAAAGCCGCATTAGGTCTTGATCATAACTCAACGTTGCCAGACATTCGGGTTGACATTTGTGTAATTTATGTTCAAATGAGGTGTAAAAAGTGCTGTTGGATTCAGAAGTCCTGGGAGCAGTTTAGAGATGTTAATGCCACATGCTCATTGAAAAATGGCGGCAAACTTACATTTTGATAAGCTACCTGCCACAACCCTACACTAACAGAAAAAAGGCTGAAAAAAAAAGAGTATTTCACTGGTTTTTCTTTGCTTTATTAAAGCGTATTTTTCCCAGTTATAGACAGAAAGGGAGTGGGGATGGGGGTTTGAAGACAGCACAAGAATCTGTTTCCAACTGCCACATCCCGATTGCTCAAATCACGAATGCAAACAAGCGGTAAAGTGCGTTGACCTTTGTCGCTGCTGTATTATTTGATGAGTCCGATCGAAGGCGTTCGACCTTGGCGCGTCGTCTGCGACCTTGCTCGGAGTCTCGGATCTGGATCTTCATGCGCTTGCAGAGCGGCGGGAACATCTCGGTGAAGACGATCTGCTCGTTCCACACGGGCTCGTAGCTGCTCTTCTGGACCGAGGTCTTCCCCTGCGTACGAAGCGCACGTCACTCCATTTAAAAATTATTTTTATCCTCCATTTTGTTTCTCTCTCTCCCAATATGCTGTAATTGTGCTGATTGGCCACTGATCACTGCAGGTTGACCCACGCTCCGTCCCATACGAGCTGTGGGGTGCGAGCAAAGCTGTGCCTGTCAGCCATTTAAACTCATTTTTTGCCTCCTGAAACAAATCGGCAGCACAGGCAGGTGTCTGACTTCACCGATTCTGCACAATTAGCTGTTCAATGGGGCCTGAAACAGGAAATTTGGGAATTAATTGCGTTTAAATGCTCAGAGTCTGTTTAATGGGCAGATGTTAGGGGAAGAAAAAGCTGAATCACAGCTTTGTCTTTATATCACAAACACTTTATGGCGTTTTTTGGCGGTAGGTACAGAGTAAAGATTCTATTCAATACTCCAGTGAAAGCTATTTATATTCTGGATTGGTTCTGGGCCAGTTTGGGCTTGGTTTTGAGTCAGTTTCAGGTCTGGTTCTGGTCAGCTCAAAATTTATTATGATCTGGTTTGGAGTCATTTCTGGCTCAGGTTTAGGCCTGGTTGTGGGACAGGTCTGGGACAGGTCTGGGCCAGTTCTGGGCCAGTTCTGGGCCAGTTCTGGGACAGGTCTGGGTCAGTTCTGTGTGTGTTTCTGTGTTGCCGCTGGCTGTGATGCCAGTCACAGCCAGAATGCTCCCAAGGCCAAAGTCTGAGACGCCACAGAGCCAGTCGACTCCACCCACCTTCTGCCCAGCGAAAATCACTTGGACGTAGGGGTCCACCAGGTCTTTGTTCTCTCCGATGAAGGCCTTCTTCACGTTGGCCATGATGCTGGTGTTCATTTTGGGCAGTCCCTCCGCTCGGAAGATCTTCACATAGAAGCGTGCCCACTGTCTTTCGGACGGGACCCCCTCGGGCAACAGCAAGTTCCTGAAATCGCCACAGGGGCATCCAATCATGTTGGGAGGTCGCACAGTCAGCCAATCAGTCAATCAATCAATCAATCCAGCGATGTATTTTTACCCCTCTATGTCGTCCTCGTCCGTCTCGTTGGCCTTGTGCGGCGTTTTGATGTTGTCGCCCTTCCCCACCACCGCCACGTCGCACTTCACGTAGCCTTTGCACCCGGCGGTGATGTCATCGGGGTCGGAGAGCATGGCCCATTTGTGGTAGAACTGGTGTTCTGCACAGGACAGGTGGAGGTGGAGGCACACAGTCAACACACGGCCGAAAAGTTGTGACAGGACCCCACATCGTGGTCTTGGAGAGCCACTGGAGAAGCCAGCTTTGGTTTTCATCTTAAAATTAGCAGCCATTGATCATACTGATTGATTGATCGAATAAGTGGAGAAAAACCAGCCGGCTCTCTGGCATCAGGATTGTTAGGGGAATCCATTACATGCAGGGGAAAAGGCTTGCGGACAATGGAAACTTCCGGATGCATGCGATTCGTACCAGGCTGCGAGTAGACGGTGCCGACGTCCAGCTTGAACGTGCCGACGAGGGTCCCGCTGCGCAGGAGGTTTTTAGAATGGATCACCTGGCGGACAGAGGTCAAAGGTCAAAGGTCGCACTTTCAAAAGGAGTTTGTGTGAAAATACAGAGAATGGCAGTTGAGGGTGAGGGTGAGGATGGTGGAGCTTGGCCGTATGGGGATGGTGGTGTTAATCGATTTCACAAGGTAGAGAACGGGACTCACGGACAACTTCAAGATCTTGTCAAACATGACGTCAGGGGGCACGTGGAAGTCGAAGACGAAGTACTGAAGGGGGAAAGAGAAGGAGCAAGACGTCAGCAGAGCAGGCACAGTCCCTCGTCCAAGGGTACGGCAGCAGTGCCCCAGCAGGGATTCAAACCTGCAACCTTCCAGTTATAATCAACGATGTGTTGACATGTTGACCATAAAAATGTTTCTTTTTTCTCTCATTTAATTCACAGAAGCCGTGACAATGGAGGTTCACCTCGTTGTAGTAGGGGCAGTTTGTCGACTCCTTCATGGAGGTGTGCTTCTTCTCCTCCCCAATCTCCACGCAGACCACCGGGTCCATGTTCAGGCCCACCAGCTGACGGGCCTCGATCACTGTCACGCTGATCTGGGGAAAATGCGAGATTGAATTCGACGGAGCAAACCTTCTGAGCACAACATATGAGACTTCAAATGTTCAACTCAAACAGAAATGGTTATATTGTGCATTTTACAAAATATTTGGCACAACAGCTTTATTTATTTATTTATTTATTTATAGAGTGCATTTCATACACATGTGCAATTCAATGTGCTTTACATAAATACAATCAACTTTCACGGAATCTGCTCACAAAGCAAGCAGGGTGACAGTGGCAAAAAAAACCCTAGGGTGGCAAATGGGAAAAAATTTCGGGAGGAACCAGACTCATTAGTGGGAGCCCATCCTTGTATAGCCAGTTATACGATTTAAAACAATTCAAACAGCGCATATTTAGACAGAAAATGAACGAAAGGTTCAGAACAAAACGCACACATATTCATCCCCTCTCAGTTGGTCTATAATCTATCATTTCGACTGAACTTATCCCTGTGTCAGGTCAAGTCTGGAGGAATCTGGGTCATCACAGAAAAGAACCGAAAATGAAAAACCCTGCGTACAGAATTCAACTTTCTAGCTCATCATACCAATCTTCCATAGCGTCACGGTCCATTTCCCACTTTACCATTACGCTAATAACTAACTCTCATCCAAATCTATACCGGCAGTACACAGGAGCATCACATTTTGTGCCGTTCAATTTCCCAGGGTCTGAAATCTGAAACTCGGGAGAGTGGAGGCTGAGATGTTCTTAGTGCTCGCAAGCCGAGATGACAGGACGTGCCAAAGAAGAACACACACACACTAAAGCAGTGAGAAAGGGTCAGTGAGAAAGAGAGAGTGAGAGAGAGCAAGAGAGAGTGAGGAAGAGAGACAGAGAGAGAGAGAGAAAGGGAGAATGAGAGAGAGTGAGGAAGAGAGACAGAGAGAGACAGAGAGAGAGAGAAAGGGAGAGTGAGAGAGAGAGAGTGATAGTGAGGAAGAGAGACAGAGAGAGAGAGAGAGTGAGAGAGAGTAAAAGAGAGAGTGAGGAAGAGAGACAGAGAGAGACAGAGAGAGAGAGAAAGGGAGAGTGAGAGAGAGAGAGCGAGAGAGACAGAGAGAGAGCGAGAGAGTATATGTGTATGTATGTGTGTATCTGTGTATATGATCACATAATTCCGTTATTACTGTTTGTGATCTGGGGCATCTCTGGCTAGTAGGGGCATCTTGTATTTTAATGATCAATAAAGAATTTCAATCAATCAATCAATCAGATGTTTCACACGTTCCTTGACATGCTTTGGCAATAAAAATGCAAATTTTTTTTTTGTCATGCCAGTAAAGCACTCTGAATTTGAGAAAGCGAGAGAGAGCGAGACAGAGTGAAAGAGAGAAAGACAGAGCGAGAGACAGATAGAGAGACAGAGAGAATAAGAAACTCTCTCTCGTTTGCATGGTCCGCGACCTGCGCTGAAGGACGGAGACGGGGACACGCCCAGCCCTCTCAGGCCCGCCGGCTCTGTGATCGCATCGCGGGCCCCCGCTCTGAACATGGCGGATGAATAATACATTAATCGCCTTCCTCTCCGCCGTTCTACGCCGCGGCGTCGTCTCGGAAACCCCGGGGGCCAATACCGCATGGCGGGACCAGACAGAGCGCAATTACAAACCGCGTTGACAGCCCCCGCTATTCACAGGGGTTAAGTGCACCGGGGTCAACCCCCCCTTCCCCCGCCCCCCCACCCCAAACCCCTCTGGGCTCATCGGAAATATCCGATACTCCGTCCATTTGTTTCGATGAATCATTAACGGGGAGCGTTTGAGCTTACCTGGTAATCCACTGGCCGCCCCGCACTGGGCTCCATCTTTATGTCTGGCTTTGATCTGTGAAAATATATATATATTAATGTATATTAATGTGTCATGCACACACATACACACACACACACACATATATATGTATATATGTGTGCATGTAAGGGGGGGGGGGCGGGGAGAGAGAGAGACTGAACAAAATAATCACAAAAGAGCTGCAACAAGAAAATCTTATTTGAAAGTTATTTGTGTATTTTGTAAGTTGTGTGATGTAAAGGTCGTTGAACTGGACTCAAAGGTGTTGGGATGTGTGGAAGGCTGAGAAGGTGTTGGACGGGCTGAAACCTGTGTGGACCGGGCTCAAAGGTGCATGGAGCGGGTGGTGTGTGGACCGGGTGGGGTGCGCTGTCAGGACCGGGCTGAAAGGTGTATGGAGCGGGCGGAGCGCGCTGTCAGGACCTCTTGTTGGAGACGTTGGTGGTGACGGCCGTGACGGAGGCCAGGGAGATGGTGTCGGGGTCCAGGCCCCCGCCCAGACGCATGGCCCTCCGGTCCAGGTCCTCCGTCTCCAGAACCGCCGGCTCATCTGGGACACACACACAGAGTAGAGGAGGAGGAGGAGCTTTTAGATCCCGTCTCCATGGCGACATTCAGACTGTACCTCTCAACATGAAGGCTACATGCATTTAAACTCCAGTAAATAATCACATTAACTGCAGACTATGTCTTGTGTATTGCAATAGTATTGTATGTTCATTTTCTTATATGTCTGTACATGTCGCTTCCTTTTCAATAAATTCACATTTTAAGAGACAGATCCCTTGGATTCAAGGTCTTCACTGCTGTGTCAAAAAGCAAACAGATGACTATAGATTCAAGGTTCATTCTCAAATGATGACCTGTATCTAAGAGCAGAGGCTAGTCTTAAATGAATAACTGAAAGGAGCTACTTCCTGTTCGGACAGGAACAGAGGTGTTCCACGAACGGGGTCTTCACCTCCTTTTTTGTGGTCGTCCTTGGAGGAGCGCACCTTGCCGAGCTTCATGGCTGAGAAGACCCCCTTTCCGGCTCTGGGTGCGAGAAGACACACAGCATTAACATGGGAAAGGCAGACTGGTTACCAAGGAGAAATCATCAGCAGGCACGTGATTGGCCACCTCATCCACCACTACATCCACCACTCTCCAGTCTTGCCCCTGCTGAACTGTAGAAATAAGACCACAGCAATGTTCTACAAAGAGCAGGACTTCTGGGTAAAGACCATTTTTCCATTAGCTGGCTCTTGAGATCCTCGTGTTTTGATTGGCCAGTTGAGGCTCGCCTCAGTTTGAAACTTGGGCGTGGTGAGTTTGGTCCAAAATGGCCGCCTTGCATTGTGGGTGTGTTCATCATGGGTGTGAGGAGGGACAGGTACTATCTCTCTGTGAAGGGAATTCATGGATCATTAATTCAAAATTTCAGAGCTTGTTGCAATTTCTGCAGTACAGACACCCCCGAAGCAAGAATCACTGAGGTACATTACCCACAATGCACTATCTTGGTCTCTGGCTCAGCTGGGTAGTGGTTCCATGACATTCCGGAACCCAGGCTGCCAAAGTTCTACTCCGCGAACCACTAGACCAGCCGCTTATCATTATGAGCTCGGCTTTTACAGTCTGTTCATTGTGTGTTTCACTCTACACTGTATTCTTCCTTTTTAACTGTTAGTTGAAGCGGAGGACAAATGTTGACTGAATCCCAGCTCGGTCAGAATGTGCACTTACTGCACGAGAAAAAAAAAACCACATTGCATTCCCAGACACACGACTCAAGAGTTTCAACACCACAGAGGCGATGTCTTCCAACAACAAAATGCCGAAACAATATTCTGCACCTCTCACCAAAAGCACAATTGTAGGGGGGGGGGGGGTCATAAATAATTTGGCTGGAAAAAAAAGCCCGTGGGGGGGGGTTAGGTCCAGGGCGGAACCTTCATTCACAATAAGGTAATTTCAACACAACATCAAGCAAAGGCCCAGGTGGTGTCAGGTGACCCTAGACAGATATTAAGCCTATCGGATATCAGCACACCGACAAAAGGCCGATGATGTCACTGCTTTATCTACAAACGAGCGATGTTAATAATGCAGGCGGACCCGCTTGATCGACCCATTAACTATGGACACACGCGACACGCTTCCGTGGGAGAGACGCGGCTAATTCGGTTTCACTGAATTCACCGAGACCTCCGCACACATTTCATCAGTCAAACCTCGAAGAGCTGACAAAGATGAGAAAAAAACACAAACAAAACAGTCGCTCTTGGGTTAATTTTAGTCATTTTTCAAATCTTATCATACACTAAAATGGTTTTGGAATACTTGGGAAAGTACTTGGCCTCTTCTGTGACATTCTCAATCACTAAAATCAACTGTAAAGCACTGACTGGTTCCGAAGACAATTTCAGACAGAAAGAGAGAGAGAGAGAGAGAGAAAAAACTGTATAATGCACTTTCAATCATACCATATTAAAATTAAATGAATGCTCGGATAAAAATCGACAAGCTTGTTTAGAACACTTAATTAACTTCATAAACATCTTCACCTGCCCAGTCAGCATCCATTTTTAAAATTCACAGCACTTAAGACGGATCAATCCTCCGTTCTGAGACCCGCTCACAACCCGCATTTCCAAAATGAGTAACCAAGCTAGCAGAAATAAATGTAATATTAATCTGCAGCCGTATTAATCTTTTATGCAGCCGATGCGGAATATAGCCGGCTGTCCCTGATGCCTCGTAACAACCCGAATACATTTTCATCCAGCTATAGCAAGCACCGAGACACCACACAGCATAGAAGGGTTCGACCAACAACTTCAGATGCAATCCGCGCTACGCTACAGCATGTAAGTTCTTCACACCGTAACATGAGAAGCTAAACTTGAGATACATACCAGACGAGCTACCAGGCGCCCTTTCCCCCTCAAGGTCCGACTCCACTGGGACTCCACAGGGTGGATGGTACGAAAAAAAAAAGGTGGCGCTCACCTTCCCCCAAAAATCCCCAAGCCGTCCTACCTAAATCCCCCGTGTTCGAGTTCCCATCAAAGCAAAATCCGGCTCACAATAAAATTTAAAAAAAATAAAAAAAGTATATATACCTGAGACGGAACGGAAATGAAGAAATTAATAATTGAGGTGAAAAGGCGGTTAAGCTGATTTTGGCGGGAAGGCGCGGCTGGGTCAGAGAGACGGAACGTTCTGATCAGCTGTGGAATGAGAACCTGAGATCCTGGGAGACCGTGACCAGATCTGACTGAAACCACGGCGACCGGCGCTCGGCTAGTCCAGCGAGTGAGGCCACGAACAGTACGACCCCAGCCTCTGATCTATACGACCCCAGCCTCTGATCTATACGACCCCAGCCTCTAATCTATATGACCCCAGCCTCTGATCTATATGACCCCAGCCTCTGATCTATACGACCCCAGCCTCTGATCTATACGACCCCAGCCTCTGATCTATACGACCCCAGCCTCTGATCTATACGACCCCAGCCTCTGATCTATACGACCCCAGCCTCTGATCTATACGACCCCAGCCTCTGATCTATACGACCCCAGCCTCTGATCTATACGACCCCAGCCTCTAATGTATATAAGACCCCAGCCTCTGATCTAGATTTCCTCAGCCTCTGACCTACACAGCCCCAGCCTCTGATCTATAACCCCATGTTTATGCTTTAAATTTTCACATTGACTGAAACTTAAATTTCGCACGAACGATTGCGAGTTTTATTCACTAGGAGTTCGGCAATCACCAAAATCGACTCGCCAAACTGTTGTGTCTGTGAAGACATTAAACCAGACGTCTTTATTGGTACGTCAATACAATGAACAAAACAGGCTATTATAATACAGGGGTTCTCACGAGAGCTCTAACGAATTCCATTACAGCATGTCAGACGTGTCTGATCTTCAGTCCATTCATGTGTAGACCCACACATTGTAAATTTGTCATGCAGCAGAGTAAACACAAATCATAATTATAATTTCGTTTTTTGGTTGCTGGTTGTGGTCCTTTGCGGGACGGGGATTATTTGTACCTTTTTTTAAAAATTGTTCACAAAAAAAAAAAAAAAAGATTATGAAACGGTTTGAGAATCTCTCAGCAGGCAGGCAGGCAGGTAGCCCGAGACGCCACCGGGACAGGACAGGTGAAACTGAACTCCAAACGGAACAGCCAGTCCTGAGTGGCGACTTTGTTTTTTTTTTAATTACACGGCTCGGTTCAGCCCGCTGCGTGGGCCCGTTGCCACGGCGTCCCCTTCTGCTCCCCCCGAGGGGCCGCAATAACGACACGGCTGATTGGCCGGCACAGAGGAAACATTAGAACGAGATTGGATAACGGGAATAAAAATAAAAATAAACAAGCCTCGGATATTGAGATTGCGCTGCGTCATTCACTCTTTAATGGGACATTCATAACGCGGGGTGACTCACTCATGCTCACATTTTTATATGTTTTACAGACATACTGCAGGGCATCCACTGGAGAAGAGTGGCCTTTAACCAGCATGCAGTAACAAGGGAGAAACCCGCTCTCTTATGAAGGAAAGTCCTCTACCCTGATCACTTCACATTTGAGATCCGCACACACACGCACACGTGCACTGCAAACACACACACATAAAACGCACTCGTGCACATGAATTGTGTCAGGCGTCATGTTTTGACACTGGCACAGAAAAAAAAACGATTCGGCAGAGGATAGTGAAGACAGAACCCAGGAAACTATGAAGGAGAAGGTTGAAGGTCACTCCTGCCTTTACGAAATCTCCTGAGAGGGACAGGGACAAGGACAGGGCATCCCGACCAGGGCACAGGGATACCTACTTGTCTTTTCCTCCTTTTCCATCCTTGCTTTCCTTCTCACTCTTGTCCTTTCCTTTGCTAAGCATGAGAAATGCAAATTTAAAAAAAACATAATTTAACAAACAAAGTTAATTACCAGAATTTTACCAGAAGGCACCCTATTTAAAATAAAGTTATTCTGGTTTAGTAATTACGCTCTTGACAGCAATTTCACAAAATGGCAGGATTGGAAAAGGTTTTCGTGAGTGTGGGTGTTCCACGGATTTATCTAATGAAGTTCTCTCGCATGGAAAAACATAAGTTGCCAACTGCCAAGCCTGACAAGCAGTTTGCAAAGTTCTGCAAAGGACAACTTCAGATGGGTAGAAACATGAAAGAACTGTGGTAAAATTAATGATTATTTTAATATATTTATTCTCCCCCCCCACCCTACAGTTCCTTGCTTCATATAGAGATATCGCTGAGGAAAAGAAATTAGTTGTTCCGAGTGATTTTTAAAAACCGTTGAAATTGTCTGTGGCGTCTAATCCTGCTATGTTCCAGAACAGTCTCACGAGCCACAAAACAGGAAGTGTTTAATTAGCAGTATATGCTAATGTTAAACAGAACCACACTGAAGCATTTCAGACTTAATGGTACACACCTTGCCTAAGATTAAAAAAGGCAAATGGATTTTTGCAGGAACCTGGGGAACTGGTGACAAGAGTTAATTAAATGTTGCACGGAAGGAGATAAGCTTTAAGGGGTTTGGTTTAAAAAATAAAAAAGGTTTTAAAAGGAAGGGGGTAAAAGGACTTCAAGGAGTATAGAGGTAACATGTCCTGAAGATTGTGGGAGCAGAAACGGAAGCACAATGGTGCAGGTGATTTAGATTAGACCCACATCAGTGGCACATACATCAACCAGGGCTTTCCGGGCCAAGAAGGAAAGTAAACAGCTCAAACTCTCTCGAAGCTAAATCGGGAGATATCGCTTTAATTATCTATGTTTTCAGCCTGAGAGAGAGCCCATAATACAAAGTGGTATAAAATCTCGCCCACACACAGAATAAATAAACCAACCAGTCCCAAAATAAACTGGCCTCGCATTACAATGAAGTGATGCCTAGATTCAACCAATCCAGCCCCATTTTGACACGCGAAGAGAAAATTAAACTGTGAGCAGAACGTTGAGTTAATATTGGAAGTTTGATCTCTTTTTTTTTTTTTTAAAGCAAAAGTGTCTTGATAACAAGTGAGCTGGTTTCAGAGAGTCAAGTGGGAGTGACATGAATATCAGCACAGACAAACACAGAAAGCCCTTGAGTATGCCAGTACCTGAATGACTTAACAGACTTTTTATCTTTCTTATCCTTTGGTCTGAAATGAAACAAATTAATTAGATGAGACAGACAACAGTTTTATATATATATTTATATATATATATAAATACACACACAGACACATACATACACACAAAAAAATACATTGAGCATATACTCTATAGAGACATACAGCGCACACACTATCATTAAAATATAATGTGCGAATGTGCGCAAAGGTGGCAAAATTATTCAAAATCAATACGATCTTGCACTGATTTTCCATCCGTTATCATTTCAAAATGGCAGACTCATCTATAATGGCTGATGATCAGTGACGCGCGGAAAATCGGAATAATACCAGCGTGACCACAATATTGATCGCACCGGCGGTTTTAAATGCATTATTCAAAGCTAATTGCGCATACTAATAGACTGCTTTAAATTTGACTGCCGTTTCCGTTATTGTATATTTTGATGACTGGCGAGCAGAAACAAAAAAAGATTCGTTTAATCTACTCTCAGAAACGGCAAACGAAAGTTTTTAATTGGACGCACGGAGCCTTTATCGGATGCTCGTTTGACTGGCACGGGCTTCGGGGGTTTCGTTTCCAAACTCATTAATATTTACGCGAGTAATTCCAAGCTGCGATTGTACTGTACTTAGGGCTGTGCGATAAACCTGTAGGCTTAGATTTGATCAACATTTGACTTTTCATTTTTATTGCAAATGGTAGTTTTTTTTCTTTCTTTCTACCAACAGCGTTTGGTCCAAAATGTCTACGCCAAACTGCGACAAAAAAAACAAAACAAAATTTTTTTTATTTGTGAGTTAAACGGACAAGTGTGGATCGAATCCAGCCTACACCCAAGTGAGACTACTGCCCATTTGAATCCTGTGTCAGCCAATCAAGCACCATCAAACCACTGCAGCTGGTCACATGCTCTCCGGCCTTGGCCTACATACCTGGCGTCTGGCTCTTCGCTGCAGAAGGGAGCACAAGGGATTGATGTTCACAAACAGGCGTGCGCTTACATTCACACTCTCTGTCCAATCACAGCAGGTCACAGCCCACCCTGTAAATACTGGTGCTCTAATAGCATTGGGCCTTTGTACTGACATTACAACATCTTCAGCCCATCTTGGCTCACAATGTACCTTTAGCTAAATACAAAATATCCTTGTACAATCAAAAACAAGCATCTTTCTTGTGTTTAATTGTCCTCGTCATTATCATGAACAAAAATAATAAGGAATAACTCACATATTTATTTATTAAGAGAATATTAACACACAGGTAGTACCTGCCCACTGATTGATACCCATCTTTTCGAGCACTCTTGGTTCCCGATGCATTTCTGTGGATGAATATGTGAAAATACTGACATGCATTTTTTTAACTTCAATACAAGAAGGTGTGGAATGCCTTTGTTTGTCTGTACCTTCAGTCACACTGAGCACGATGTGCGGGAATGGAATTGCAAGCATACCTGTGTACAAAATACTTTAACCCTTAAGATGCTAGAATAAGTAGACAAGTGACAAAATGGCCTTTTTAGTTTACAGCCCATTACCTGCAGTTAATCTCGTCATCAGTTTAAAATGGACATCATTGCCAACTTAGACAAAGTGTGTGTGTGTCTGTGTGTGTGTGCTTTCATGTGTGCATGTGTGCATGTGTGTGGGGTGTGGGCGTGTGTGAGAGAGAGAGAGAGACTGACGTGTATGCGTGTCTGTTTATGTGAATGTGGCATGGTGGATTGGTGCTTATGTGCATCGGAAAAAGACAGAGAAATAAATATTGAGCACAGCTTGACACAATGAGGCTGTTTTGAATCCCTCTCTTTCACCCATCCGCTCTCTGATGAAAAGGGAAACTTGCAGAGTTCAGCCAGCTATTGCATCAAGAATCAGCCTACGGGCTGCCGTTGCAGAATTCAGGCAATTATCGCCGTGGAGACAGCGTCCAAATGCAAATTCTTCTAATTTCTTATAATCTAATTGACAGTTAACTGCTCAGATACAGTAGTGCATGTCTGGTCAAATTTCGAATGTATATTTAGCACAGGACCACAGCAAGGCTAAAAATCCTGCATAGTATGCCGTTAAAATGACCCTGGCTCTGGGTAAAGTATGATTTTGGGGGAAGTTATCTCCCTGTGTTGTAAGTTAGGAGAGATAGGAGAGCACGCAGGAAAAGCACACAGTATTTACCCCTGGGAGCTGGGACCCCCACAACCCTCCTCTGGACTGTAGCTTTGAACACAGAGTCACAGAGACACGTTACATCACCATCAGCAGGGTGCAGTGCACTCACACACACACGCTCATGTGCATGTGCATGCACGTGCACACACACACACACACACACGTATGTGCACACACACACACATGCATGTGCACATGCGCGCAAACACACACATGCATGTGTGCAAAGAGGAAAAAAAAACAAAACATAGGTGTAAAATTACATGCAGATGACGGATGGCTGCACAAAAACAGAACGAGAACACAGAGACCAGCTCATCCTCGCGCTGGAAACCATTCTCTTCCCAATTTACATTTCAAAGAGGGGGAGTGGGGGATGAAACCATATCAAAGCACATGAAACAGACATCCTGCATGTTTTATATGCTAAGATGTACTTCAGCAGGAGTCTCAAACTCCAGTGGTGGAGGGCCGCAGTCTCTGCTGGTTTTTTCCGATTCGCTTCTAATCAGCAGCTGACTACAGAGTCAAAGAAGGGCGAACACACAGGCAATGCGCCGCGGTGCAAATCGATTTATTCATTTATAAATTTCCTCCCAGTGCTAAAAAGGATTTTAAAAAAAAGCTACGCATGTGTCTGAGTCACAGCTGAGGCTCTTTATCCACAGTGACGGTTTGCATTTATACATGCAATTCATTTACACATCTGGACATTTACTGAAGCAATTCAGGTTAAGCACCTTGCTCGAGGGTACAGCGGCAGTGTCCGACCCAGGAATCGAACCTCTGACCCTTAGGTTACAAGCCCAATTCCTTACCCATTACACTACACTGCCACAGGTTGAGTACGGTAGTTAAAGAGTAATTACACCACTGTAGCATAGGTCAGTTGTCTTAGTTAACCATTAGTTACCACGCTCCAGCCCTTTCCCCTGGCCGTGTATTATTGATGAAGTGGTCTGTCATTACAAACCTGCTCTCTGATGCTGAGGGAGAGCTCAGCTCAAAAAGTGAATGAACACGACAGTAATCAGGCTTGGCGCCAAAGGCATAGGATGGCTGTTAGAATAGGTATGGTCTTATGAATCTGTACACACACACTCACACACTCTCTTACACAAGCGCGAGTGTGCACGCACGCAAACACACGCACACACACGCACACACACGCACGCACACGCACGCACACGCACACGCACCACACGACGCCACACACACACACACACACACACACAACCAAACCAGATTTTTAAAACACTAACTGAACAAAAAAATGGTTTGAGGCGACAGGACTCATATTTTCAGAAAAGGCTTCTTTTTTTTTCTTCTCCTGAATGCAAATCAAGAGAAAAGGAACATTCTGTGGGGTGAAAAACCAAAAAAACAAGACTTGTGTTTGTGTGTGTGTGTGTGTGCATGTGCGCCATCTGCCATTGCCAATACACATATAAAAAAAGGACTCATCTTCACGAAATAGCAGACAATACGCTTACACAAATACATCATATTTGACAAATGACATGGCATTGTGAATTAATCGCCTAACATATTATTTTTGCTTTAGCTCCTGAGTGAAAAGCCGTTTGTCTGTGGGGATGAGTCATGAATCCCTGCTGAGGTCTCAGCTCATTGGCTGCCGGGGCGGGCAGCGTTCCAAAGAAACACAAAGCAATTTCAGATACACAATACGCCTTTGCCTGCGTTGCTTCTTCTTCTTGTTGCACGACTCAAATGCACGACTTCTCTGCGAGGGAACTGCTTCTCTCTCATTCGCCTGGCCCTCTAAAAAAAGAGTTTTAAGAGGTACAGTTCGGCTAAGCACAACCCCCCCCCCCCCAGCACAGCACTAATAGGAACACTGCAGGTGGCTGAAAACACTAGCGTAGACCATCCTCCAATAACTCTCCAAGCTACAGTTTAATTGGGTGAGCATTTATACCCACGCTTTCCTTTCCCTGTTTTAAAGATGCGTTTCTGAATCTGGTGGGGGGCGAGGGGGGGGGGGGGGGGAATCAAGAAAAGCAAAAGCTCTTGGCAATAGCAATTAATTTTTTTTACCCAACCAAACAGCTTTAAAAACAATGACTGAACTGAACTGAGCTGTTGATTAATGGTAAAAGCAGATCTCCGACAACCTTTCATATATTTCTCAAGTAAAAACACTCAGCTGAAACAGCGCAGTCAAAGAGCTTTGAAAATGTTGAAGGGGTAGAACTCCTTTCCCTCATTGTTAAATAATTGCCCATCTTTTATTCTGAATCACTGACTTTATAACTAGATTCATAAATAACCTAGATTTTGCATCCTCTCAGTGCCTGTGTTCCATATTCACACAAGGGCTTCTACTTCCCAAGATCCTTTGCGTCTCAGCATAAGGACGTTTTTCATTCATTTTAATCGGCATCGATAAGTCTTTCTATACGGAGCAGTTTTTTTTCTTCTGTAAGCATCTCTGGTTACAGCTCCGATAGAGTTCTTTCCTTTCTTATGAACATCAGCAGAAAAAGCAGAACAGGCGTCTAACTCTCCCGCTTTGAGAACGCGGAAGACGTTCCACGTTAGCGCCTCCAAGGTTAGCCAAGCCTGCGATAAGCGAGGAAGAGACGCCATCATTTAAATACATCCAAAATTATGTCAAGCAGACTGCTAACCATGCCAGAATTAGATTGTGTAAGACCGTCTGAAAGGGTATGAGAAGACGCCGGGGAAGCCGCTTCTCCAGACAACTAGGACTCATCTCCCTGCGCACGCTTGAATAAATCTTAATTTCAGACGCAGATTCCCCCTCCTGCGCCTGGTTTGGTCTGCTGAGCTTGTCTGACTCTGTGGAAGTTTTCTTTCCCCCCTCCCTACAGTGTTAGCTGATTTGATATGCCCAACTCCGGCACGGATGTTCGGATGTGCGTTGGCTCACTCACACCTCTTGAAAAATGCCCCGGGACACGCACTAGAGGTGGGCATGAGAGCGCAAAACTCCGGGGGAGGGAAGAGATTCCCGTTAACACATCAACTGACCTGGCGACAGTACTGACTGCCCAGAGGTCAGTGGTAACTGACAGCTGAGCGTCGAGGCGTAAAGGATGATTCACTGGGGTGCTGTCAGTACTGTCAGACTCAGTCCCCACAGGGCCGCTCTCATACCGGCTTCTGCAACCAGCTGGTTCTCTTAACCGCTTAATTAGACACATTTCTTTTTTTCTCTTCTTCTTCTTCTTCTGTCACAGACTGTCGTGAGTAACTTGGCACATAGCTGGACTGTCCTTATGGTTCAACAATGACAAAGCTACTGTTGCTTTAAAAAAAAATAAAAGAAAAAAGAAAGAGTTACTGCTGTGTAACTGCCAAAGTGGAGAAGGTGTGCAAAAGCAGATAATTAACTGGCCCACTCAAGTCAGTGTGTAGCATCTTGGGACAAAAACCTGCTTGCCTGGCTTTCTCACAGCCCACTGGGAAATGTAGTTTCAAGCCCCTGATCTATGCTCTGGGTGGATAAGGTATGGATACTCCTATTGTCAGGTGAAGCAATAGAGCGCCTGGTAAAGGGCAGGCACCATGAGAGTCATTTAGATTGAAAATACACAGATCAGAGCTCACAGTTCAGTGATCAGAATGAGTTATCTGTTCAGCACCGCCTTGCAAAAATAGATCTGTGTTTGCAACAGTTTTTTTAATTTTATTTGAAAAAGCTTCTCAAGTGAGTATTAAACTACCGGTCTCCATATGTATTTCTGTATCTCATGTTGTATCACATGGGTTGGGAAATAGTTAGTAATTAGACTCATCTATGAATCCTTCGAATGATAATAGATGTTTTTGTTCAATATGCACAGAACTGGCAAATATACAAGTGAACAGAAACAATCCATCGTGCCGGCAAACTAAGCAATTTGCATAAAATCACTGCAAACGGTTTAGCAAACAGAATAAAAGGCCTGGTATTCAATGCAAGACTGTGTCTGTGGTGATCAGAACTAGTCTGAGGTTTTCAAAAAAAAAAAAAAGGCAAAGCTATTATGACATCAGTGACTCTCTGCCAATCATTGTGTTTTGCTGTGGGTAGCAAAACCTTTTGATTGGCTTAAAAACTGACTGACAGCTCACTGTAGCACTGCCCAGAAACCTCACTCTCTCGTTATTGCTATTGTGAACGAGGCTACTGTGGAATTTTGACCTTTTATGACCCGATTAATACTGTCTGCACTTCCACTGGACACCCAAACCAAGCCTTTTATTCAATATGAGGAAACCAAGGCAGCAGAGTCAAAACACACACACACACACACACACACACAAAACTCGGTTTTTATATATTAATAAAAATATTAATATATTAATAAATGCTAAGCGCAATTCTTCCACCTGGTGGGCTGGGAGGAAGTAAAGATTCCACCAAATCAAAATCCTCATTGCGCAATAATTCCATCAGCCGAGCCCTCTTTTTTTTTTTTTTTTTTTGCTTAAACCTGGGCACCGCCACCATCCGTCTGGAGCAAATTAATATGATTTATGAATGGGGAGGCGGGTGATCCACGCCAAGAGCCACTCAGGCCCAGTTTGGGAAAGGCCTGTCGTCCAGCACAGGTCATTCAACAGCCTCTCCAAATCCAGGATTGGGGGAAGGGAGGGGGGGGAGCTAAACTGTCCAAATTCGTGCCAAAGGGCAGCTGGCTGTACTGTACTGTACTAACTCGGGCTGGTCGGGATGCTAGCCACCAGACACCACAGGCCTCTGGAATCAGGAGCTGGACTGCGCCGCCGGGCTGGCTAGGCTAATCTCTGACAGTAACTCTACACAGAGCTGTGAGCCGCCGGCAGCGTTAGCGCCCAGGAGGCAGGTGTCTGGCAGGTGAGAGCCGCTCAGTCGAACCTCAGAAGGCCTGCGCTGAAGAGGCTTTCTACCTTCTGGGATTGCTAATCTTACATCTTTCTCTGTCTGAACGTCTTCATGTGCCAGGGATAATAAAATGGGGGCCGGGCACATCGGGGAGGAGCTCCTCCAATCACGAGCGTCGTTGGTAGGAAGAAATGGAACAATGGAGACTGGGGTATACTACCCGTACGTGGCATTATCCAGAGTGCCTTACGCAACTCTCTCATTTTTACACAGCACCCATTTAAAGAGCTGGATATTTTAATGAAGCAGTTCTGGTTTGGTATCTTTCTCTAGGGTACAATGACACTGCCTCATCTAGGAATCAAACCTGCAACCTTTAGGTTACAAGACCAGTTCCGTGCGCATTATAACACACTGCTGCCCCACTGCTTGGATACTTTCTGTCTCTAGATTCATGGAATGCATCCAGAGGGTATCCACCAATCATCGCGGGCTTTGTTCTATTTCTTGTTACCAATGTGGTTTGTGATTGGTGGAAAGTTCCTCTCAAGTTTCTATGGGAAATGTGAGGAGGTCAGTGCCCTATTTTATTGTTGTGCCCCCACCAGACAGGAAGTGGCACTCAGGCACACAGGAAGTGTTCACAGCCCAAACCCCTTTCTACCTGGAGTTTCCACTCTTGTTATCTTCATCCCCCTCGCTAGGGCAGTCTTCCTCAGCGGCAGCCCTGAGGTGAGTTAGACCAGGTTAGGCCCAGGAGAACATATGGCCTGTCGGGACCACTATGCATCAGTACGCACACACACACACACACACACACACACGGTACAAGAGAATTAGCTTTCTTCTCCTCGCAGTTTTGGTTCAATGGACCCAGTGGCAAATGCATACATCATCTTCAAAACTATCCAGCCCTCCCTTCAATATTAATAATGTTATTCGTTTGCCGAGTCTATCCCCATGCAGGGAAAGATTCACAGCTCACATTTGATGTATTATCCAGCAAAGCTATGTGGTACTTTATGTGAGAATTTTGCTAAGGGGTAAAAGCAGCAGCTGGAGTAAAACCTGCAGCCTCCCTGAGGCACTGATGCAATAGCAAGTAGGCTTGGAGGACACACCTATCGCACGTGAATGCAGAAATACAAACACTTCATGAATCCCGCTCATACTAGTGTGCATACTAGTACACAAATACACACGTACACACACACACACCTCCATTTGAGTCAAAATTGTACGTTGCCAGCAAAAAAAGTCAATACATTAAAGTCATGCTGTGTTTTTTTCTTTGTTTGTATGCAGTTCTCATTGCCACTTAATCTGATAAACATGGACCTCTCTGTCAAAAACAGTGTTTTACAGTGTAAAAAAAAAATTAAATAAATAACCAGGGCATCTCCAAGGCAACAGTGTTTTTATTAGTGCAAGTTAGAGACTCGTGCACAGAGCAATTAAGGTCAACAAGCTATCTCTCTCTCTCTGTCTCTCTCTCTGTCTCTCTCTCTGTCTCTCTCTCTGTCTCTCTCTGTCTCTCTCTGTCTCTGTCTGCATCTTTCTCAGTTCTCCAAGAGATTTCACGGGCCCACTAAGAGAAACAATGATGGATAGGGGTCTGCTGGGAACGTGCAATCTAACAACACTTTTCAGTGTTTGCTGACCAACATTATGGGGACTAAGACCCCCCAGGGACCAATACGAATGTAAGTGCTATTCCCATCCAATAATCCGAACATGGGGAAGTGGTAAAATGAGATTTCACAAGGATGCAAACATACAGGCACATGCGCGCATGTACTCACACAGTGCACACACACACACACACACACACACACACACACACACACACACACACACACACACACACACACACACACACACACACACACACACACCAAAACACACACACACACACACACACACACACACACACACACACACACACCCGTGTGTCCTGATACTATGAATGATGTTTTGCAAGAACAAGCATCTCATCACATCACAATCCACTTGAAGCACCTTCTCCATTCGGTCTTGGTGCTTGAAAGAAGACTGATATAAAAACGAGCACTTAGGTTCTCTTGCAGCTCAACGCGTGCAGTGTATTTCATCAAGAGAATGATGTGCAGAGCCATTTAGAGGAAACAGGGGCCAGAGCAGTGGATGTACCCCAGGAGCACAATATCCACTCAAATGCATTCATTTAAGAAATGAAGAGAAACCTTCTCTGAATACATAACCCGTGTGAAGGAACATGCGTGAAATAGGCGGTGAAATTTAACATGAGACAGGTAAGGGGAAAAGGCAAGGAGAAAAAAAGATCCTCAAGGTTAAATAAAAGTTAAAAAAAACAACTCAGCAGATACTGAACAGTTCTGGCTTTTAAATCCACCCTCAGGTCAATCTGGGACATGAATCCCTTTCTTTGGCACCTCCACTGAAGAGTGGTGATTTTAGCTAAATGTTATCAGAACAATGCCTCAACAGACTCGTCTCTGGGTCCCGTCTGTAGCTGGCAGGAGTCTAAACTTCTACTGTTATCGACGCTCTGCTCTCTGAAAAGAACTGCAGGTATGGGTCAGTGGTGCCTAATTCAAGGGGAACCTCTAATGGAAATAAAATGAACCTCAAATTGCAAAGAAGGGGAAATTAAGAATCTAATATGGCTCCCCTTTCAAAATTGCTTTCAGAATTGCTTGCTTCTGCTAACTGCAGACACAATGCATTATGGGATCCTGGCTCAGCAGTAGCATTTATATTAGCCCTTCCCAGAATGGAATTGCTCCATTGTGCTAATAGACAAAGAGCTCAGCCTGTTAAAGGGAATATACCATAAACGAGCTGGTATTAAAAAGAAAAGCAATTTTGAAACGAGGACCTAATGAGAGATGTTCTAATGAGAGAGATCGCATCTCCCCGAGGAGGCAGACCGATCGATAGGGTGTTAGACTCCAGACAAAGGAGGGGTGTCTGTAAAACGCTCGCCTTCCTGTCCGACAGAGGATGTTTAAAAAAAAAACTGGGCAGGCCTCCAACTTCAATTCATTACAAATCTGAGTATAAAGGACTGGAAATAGGGACCTTGTTAACCCTTTGAAGAGTATGTTTTTTTTTTTCTTCCCCAAAGTTCTACGTCAGCGTTCTAGAACTCCACTGCTTTCAGTTACCAGCAGCGATTGTCTCATCAGCATTAGAATGTTCAGTTAAGAACATTCTAATCACATATATTTGTGATCTTACGCTGTAAAGGGTTAAAATAGATACACTCTTACAGTAACGTGCTGCACACAAACTGCAGATGCAGCCTAGGATATGTATTGTGGTGCGAAGCTTTGGTAGAAACAGCGAATCATTAGTCCTTGTCAGCGCTATAAAAAGAAACGGCTCCTTAGGGAAATGGCTCGCAATAAACACACACACACACACACAATGCATTTGTCGCTCGACCTGGAGCATAAATTTACAAAACTAATCCAAAACAAAACGCGCCTAGAGGTGCACATTACAATGACGAATTGGGGGGGGTCCTAGCCACAGGTGGATAACCCTAAAGGAAATCGATTGTTCCTTTTGTCACCCACGCGCGAGCGAGCCACTTAATAAGAGTGTACGGGCCGAACGGCAGCGCTGCGTGCTGCGCCGCGTCTTCAGATGATCGGGTTTTAAAGCCCGCAGAGCCAGCCTTGCGTGCGCTCTGTCGTGAAGCTGGCTGCGCTCGGTGGCCAACCGATAAGCGGTGCTGATGTGTGGGTGGGCGTGCGCGTCCGACAAAAAAGCCTCATCTCTCCTCCTCCTCCTCCTCCTCCTCCTCTTACACCTCCCTCTGTTACCAGGGAATTTATCAGTGTTTATTCTTGGAGCAGAAACAGAAGGAGGAGAAGCACGAAGAAGAACAATTAGGATGAAGGAGAAGAAAGAAGAAGAAGAAAAAAGAACGAGGAGGAAAAAGGAGGAGATGAACCTACAAATAAAAAAGAAGAAGAGGAAGAAGAAAAAGAAATAAGAAAGAAGGGAGGAGGAGAAGAAGGAGGAGGAGGAGAGGGAGGAAGAAGAAGGTGGAGGAAGATGAAAAGCATCAGCAGCAACAATAGCAACCACCCCCCCCCACCCCCACCCTGAGACTGAGACATGGCTGCTACTCACTTCCTGAAGGGGAGGCTGGAGGTGGACCTCCCAGGCGACACCCCCGACCCCTGGCTGTGGCCCGACAGCAGGCTGTCCGTCTCGAACTGGAACGCCCCGTCCTGCTCGCCGGGCACCTCCAGGAACTCCCCGTCGCTCCACACCCCCACCGTCCCGTCCATGGCCTGGTACCTTATCTCTATGGAGACGCCTGTCTGCAGGGGACACACCATTTTAACACTCAGGGGTGGTTTTATTCTGGGCCTGTCCAGCTCTCATTAAGAGGCCTACCTCTCTCTTATGATTTTGGGTGTCCGTACAATATTCATTATTATGCTTATGACTATGATTGTGATTATGATGATTATTTCGATTATGAATATCATCATCTTCATCATCATCTGAGACCCATAAGATTTTCTGTAGTTTAAAACAACACAAGGATGCCTTGAGCAGAGTCTTGAGCAGATAGTATATTGTATAAAATGCATTTAGAACTGGAGGTCAGAGCTAAAAATTGATTTTTAAGGCAACATCCATGTGAAAATGCGGAAGAATTCAGATGGGATTACACACCAGATCAAAGCTCCTTGCAACGCTCGACACGTCCTGACTAAACAGGAGCCTCCAGAAGGCTTATGTTCTCACTGAACCAACACAGGGAATTAAATACAACTTTACTGCTTTACGGCTGTAGACACGAGAGTGCAGAGGTCACTGAAGTCAGGGAGTACAAACATCTGCAACAGAAGCAGGCTTGACCTATCCCCCCCAGGACCCCCCTCCCCCTGGAACCCTCTGTAAACAGTGTGATTAAATCCCAGGGCTGGGGGGCCTTGATCTGCAGCTCAACGGGCCAATCACACGGCTTGCTGTGTGTCGTGGGAGCTGAGTCCCGAGGTTCGAACCCGCAGCCGGGCCAGCCCTCTGTTAGAAGGTCACCGCTGGCAGCAGCAGGGGAAATCACTCTTGTTGAGTCTGTGTCTGTGTCTGTGACTTCCGCTGCGACTCGGAGATCTGGCTGCGATTCAGGACCCTTTTTGTGCTTGAACGAAGCCTGCGGCTCACGATGAGAGAAGCATTTCAGGACTGCCTTATCAACTGAAACAGTGCTGTGCTTAACTTTCAGGAGCAAAATGTGCTTTCAGGAGCAACTGTGCACCTCTCAAACACGTTCTTCACTGCCTCTCATCGCAGGTACATATTTATCCAACATTACACTGGACATCAGACAAACAACAGCGAAGGTTGCATGCTATTTTTGACTGAACGTAGCATTCAGGGCGAAACCACAGCGACGCACATTTTGCCTCTGGCGTCTGTGTCCTCAGCCGTGTGTGGATGGTGTTGGAAAAGGAACAGGATCGCTTACACTGTTCAGAGTATTTACCGAACAGACACTCAGAGCTCTATCTCCCAGAGCGTGTAAACGATGGGGGGCGGGGGGGGACACGACCGTGCCCCCTGGCACGAAACACTGGGCTCTTACTGGGAGAGATTCCCGATGCCCGAGCCAAACCGCGCCAGGCTGATACAACAACACCAGCAGGCACCGAGCCACCGTCTAATGCCAACTCTCCACGCCCAACTCCGCCAACACTGAAGGCTACTGCAGCTTTTCTCAGCTATTCCTTGGCCAAGCCACCGTCTGTGTTCTTCTGAAAACAGCCCTATTTACACTGCACGGCTCGACTAACACTGAACTCTGTTTGCTCAATCCCATCTGCTACTCAAAGTGCCATATCTCCCCCTATTTTTCTGTACAGTTGGTTGTTACACTGTTGACTTGGCATTGCCTCCATTTGCTGCACTTTTGTAAGCTGCTCCAGACAAAAGCATCTGCTCAATGCCTAATTGGAAATGGAGTGTCATTTGCTGCACCACTGTTCCATTGCCATTGTGACATCAGAGATTCTTTAGGATCAACAAATACTCAGCATCACTATGACATCACAGATTCTTCAGGTTTACCAGATGTTCTGCACCACAGTGACATCACAGATTCTTCAGGTTTACCAGATGTTCTGCACCACAGTGACATCACAGATTCTTTAGATTAACCAGGTTCTGAGCTGTGTTCTTAGCGTTGCAAGTCTGCTGTGCCCTGCCATTGAGGTCGAAAGCATTAAAATTTAATTTCACCGCACCTTATTTTTGAAGGGTCGAGACCAAAATCCCTACTGCGCCATTGGTATGGATTTTCTGTATCTGCAATAAACTGCTGGCACCTCCAGCTAGCAAACAGAACCTCCAGTAGTCGGAAATAAGGACGGAAGGAATATAAGAACCTGCAGTCCACCCTGGTGGTTCATACTTAGCAGTGGCAGTGATGAACTCTGTTTAAACAGTAATCACTTTTTTATTTTTATTGCGGGCATATTTTCACTTCACTGCGTCCAATTACGTTTTCCCTTCATGTGTGCATAAAATAAAACAATAAAGTTTTCAATAATCCCCACGCTGCACAGCAATTTAACACTGCCCACGAGGAAGAAGTTTATTGTTTTTTTGCAACAACGTATAAGTTTCTGACTGACTAAATGAAGTATTGAGCAATCAGCTCCAAAAAGTTATTAAAGCAGAAAAGCAATTCTCCTTTCTAACGGTGCGTCAGGTTAATCTGCTCAGGGAACAGCAAAGCTGGTGCGGCAGTTTCAGCAGCTGCAGAGAGTAAAGAGGACTAAGGAGCGTGCGTTTACACCAGAGCCGTAGTAAAACTCACGGGCTACTCAGGGGGGGCAGAGGTGAAGAACCCTCGCTCACTCAATCTTTACTGGAGAAGGAAAACCGCTCGTCCCGCTACGGCAAGCGGTAAGAAAATTAAAAACTAAAATGTGTAAATAAAGAATGGTGATAAAACAGATAATGAATTTTTACACAGTTGAGGAGTAAGTACCCCCCCCCCACCCCCACCACAGCGGATTCCTAAGCGTTGCCATGGCAGCCCCACTGTATCTTTCTCATGTAGGATAGGCATCGTCCCCAGCAGGAAATCCACCTTGACACAGTGGTGGTGGTTGTGGGGAGGGGGAGAAATGTTGGGCTTGCGTTTGTGGCTAATCCCTCTCAGAACGAAACAGGTGACGTGTGAGATATCATAGTTTGCCTTTTCTCTTCTCTCATCCTGTAAGTGGGATTGCTTTCATAGATCACATGTCTTCACATGTTGGGTGTTCACATGTGGTTTTTGAACATGTGATTTTTTTTGTTGTCTGGACACAGGCCCAGTGCAAGGAGAACTGCGTGTGAGAACCTTGGGGACGTGTCGGGCACGCTCGCTGTGAAGGCATCCCCCAGTGTTTCCCCGACAGCTGCTGGGCGTCAGGTACTGCACCTGGCACGGGGTGGGGGAGGGGAGGGGAGGGGGGGGACGGCGCTGCTCACCTGTATGGCCGTGTTGTTGTCGTCGATCAGGGTGTCGGAGATCTCCAGCTGGGCGTCTTCCACCACCTTCTGCAGAACCATCCGGAACGTTCCAATCAGCCTGCGGAGGGGGAGACCAATTCAGCTTTTGTTGCCGTGTCGACATACGCAAAGCCACCTCAAAGACCGCGCAGAACAGATGTGATGACGCTAATTATGGGATAGAGAGCGAGCATTAAATATGCATGCCCAATTTATCCATCCATAGCCTTCCCCCTTTTGACAGCCAAAGAATACAAAGGATTATCAATCAACTCGCCAGAAAGCCCTGTGAAACTCAACCTGCAGGAGCAGCCTAATCCAGATCAGCTGAAATAAGCATCGCTGATAGATATAAACTTCAATACGTATTCTTAACTATAAAATAGAATACTTCAGCATACTATTTTTCCACATCCATGAGATGCCACAATCCACAATCCCCTTTAAAGTGGCTTCTTGCTCCGACTGGCCACCCTGGCGCACATTGTGTTTAAGCACCCTGTGCTTCACCTTTTATAGTTAAACTGTTCTGGGCCAGAAGAACAATTATTTAATCATTTCAAATTTTTTAAAACACTTTAATTAATTTTTTTAAAGGAGAGCGAGGACAGCTAGCGAAAGCAGTCTATGGAGCTCTTGCCAGCTCTGGTTGTTGTTGTCATTGGCGCAGTTTTGGCTGTTCGTACAGATGATTAGGAGAAGAAAGCAGCTTGATTACACAAAAGCGTAGACAGAGACGCGGAGGCGTTCTGTTTGCCCAAGCCCACGACGCGTCAAAAATATCACACCGCCGTCGAAAGGCGCCCTCCGCGCACTCACGGTGTCGCCATGACAACATAACATACCGTTTGATATCCGCCCCAAAAAACTGCTATGCCAAATCAGTTCCCAAATCTAGAGGTACATTTCTGCTGTTGTCCATGAAAAACGTTTTTAGCAGAGCGGTTTTGAATTATGAGTGTGTTTAAAAAAAATTGCAGCGAAAATGTTCAGCGAAGAAGGTTGGATGCCACCAAATTCAAACCAAAATATTTTATTTTTATGTGGGATGCAGAAGCAACACTGCAATTTAAGTGTGTGGGAAAAAATAAAATAGTGACCCTTGATCCAAAAAAAAAAGTGCTTGAAAAGAATTGCTATAGAAAACAACTCTTGAAGAACTATTTGCATAACACCAACACATGGACTGGGTATGTGTGTGTGTGTGAGAGAGAGTGTGTTATGTGCATATGCAACATTGTGTGAGGCAATCCCAGAGAAATACCTATGAGCTGCTCCCAAATTGCCCAGATAAACTAAAACCCTTAAACTGTCACAACCGCACCATTCGCCTCGCCCGTGGTTCGGTAACATTGTTCCACGTGCAAACACATTATTAAAAAAAGAACTCCCTTCAGGAATAAAACTGACTGAAAACAAAAACAAAAATATAAAAATAATAAAATCAGTCAAGGGAGAACAAAATGTTTTTGAAAGGGCAAAGCAGAAACAGTAGTGGAATGCAGTAAAAAAAAAAAATACATAAAAGTAAACGGTTTGTTTAGTCCAATACAGTGAAATATTGGCTATGGGTCATGCAGTCATAAGCTCTTGTTTTGGGAGACTGTACAGTTTTATCTGTTCATTATGATGTTCTTGCTCTCATGTAAGATTCTGCAAGGCATCTTAAGAGGCTCAGGGGTCAGTCAGATATCTTGAAAGAAACAGACTGACTGCACACAAACTCGAGTAGAACAGACAACTCAAGGCATTCGCTGCTGATAAGAGTGTGTTGTGTTTTATTCTGGTTTTATTTGACGGTAATCATGCATTTAAATTTTTTAAACAAAGACCGTAAAAATAATACATGCAGCAATAAACACACCTACAATAAACACCTCCTATAAAGAGGAGAGAGAGAGAGAGAGAGAGAGAGATTGAGAGAAAGAGATAGAGATAGGAGTCTCTGTTACCCAGAGAGAGAGAATATTAGGCATGCCAAATTACATTAACTAAAAGCAACCAGAGACCTACCCTTTCAGAATATTAAGAGATTTTTTTGTGGGAAGGGGAACAAACAAGTTTTTTATAATTCATTATATAAGAGCAAAAATCAACACTACATTCCAGGTAAGTCAGTAAAAATGCAGATTCATGGTGTTTGGATGCACAATCTGTTGACAACAAACAGATGTTCATTATTCCCAATGGGGGCATCATCTTCTCCATATTGAAAATAAAGGCATGCATGAGGAACCAGAGGAATGTGAATCACCCGCAATTATTTAATATTTATGCTATTTTAATACTGCTATTAAAAGCATTTGCAGAATGCGGTTACATTATAGAACTGAAGGTTATTCATTGGGCCTAGTGTCTAATGGGCAACCGTTTTTTGACCACATTCCAGAAGTTTCTCGGTGCTGAAATGTATTTCCCCTCAGGTTTGCCACGCAGAATTAAAAGCACTTTGAAGCACTTTTGGCTGATTAGGCCACACCTCCCGTGGCGACAGCACACATCGACCCCTCCTCCCCCTGACACCCCCCCCCCCCACCCCAACGCCCCCTTACTTGGCTCTTCGCGTTCTTCTCCTTCCAAACAAGCCATCGCACGGTGTGTCATGCTTTTATAAAAGTGGGACGGGAAATGAGGGAGAGAGAGAGGAGGGTCCTGCACCCCCTCCCCCCCTCCCGCACCCCCCACGATCCACGACAGATCTGCACTCAGGCCCAATCAGAGAGGAAGCTGAATGAAAGGGTGGTTTGACCCGCAGGATGTCTGCGCTCTTGATAATGTGAATACGCAAAAAAGTAAATAAATACATAATTATAAATCTACAATTAAGATTACCAATTCCAGGGCCGCTCTTATCCCGCGCAAACAATGTTTCCGGTGTGGGAAAAACCCTGCTTAGCATCTCTCCAAATTTCCAAAATACCACTCGGGGAGTTCTGAAGCACCGTCAGTCACTCTAACCACAGAACGTGGGCTCTCTCACTCAAACCGAAATATCAGAGCTTAGAACCGGCAGCAAAGATCTCATGACCTTCGCTGGAGGATCTGAAATAACCTTCCCTGCATCGTGTAGGAGGCAGAAACTGTTTTAATCTTTAAAGAGAGATTTAAGAGTAGTTTTTGGCTGGACCGCAACAGCGGGGCCAGCCCTACAAACGCGAATGTCTGTGACTGAGTGACTGAGTGAGTGATGAAGTTACACCATTGGTCGGCCGAGTTATGAAGTCACACCATCGGCCGGCCGGTCCAGCCATATACTAGGTTTTGACCTGGCCTTGTTTTTATTTTAGCCTCTTGCTCCGTTGTGATCCTAATCTCTGCCCTGTGTGAGACATGTTTTGCTTAAACTAGGCCCGGAAAACCACCGCAGCCTCCAGGCTGATTACGAATCACAGCAGAGCAACGTGTTGGTAAGAGCTACTGTTCAAGAGTAAATACTGATCGACGAAATGATGAAACATTCAGGGGGCACAAACTGTGTACGAGTCACTGAATCATCTGTAGCTCTCTCGTACGAGTCACTGAATCATTTGTAGCTCTCGTATGAGTCACTGAATCATTTGTAGCTCTCCCGTACAAATCACTGAATCATTTGTAGCTCTCCCGTACAAATCACTGAATCATTTGTAGCTCTGTCGTACAAGTCACTGAATCATTTGTAGCTCTCCCGTGCAAATCGCTGAATCATTTGTAGCTCTGTCGTACAAGTCACTGAATCATTTGTAGCTCTCCCGTACAAATCACTGAATCATTTGTAGCTCTGTCGTATGAATCACAGAATCATTTGTAGCTCTCTCGTATGAATCACAGAATCATTTGTAGCTCTCTCGTACACGCTCCAAGAATCTCTCCGTATTCCTACGCCAAGCAAGATCTTGCCTTCTCTGCATATTTTTATTCCCAGATCGTTCAAAGTACAACACCGTGTGCTGTACAAACAGACCGTGCATTTGTCACTTTGTCTACAAGGGGAGATAATGCTTAAATCTACAAAATTCAGTAAAGGCATACCAGTCGGTACAAAATGTAAGGTGAGGTGATTTACCACCAGGGTTAAAGTCATTATTCTTTAACTGGCACTGTAAGAACATATATGCAGACACAATAATGTACTGGGTCCACACCCACATACAAGAAAGACTGAAGGGTTGCAGAGAATGCACTTTAACACCAGACCTGGATTTATGCTGGACCTGGACTCACACCGTTTTTCTGTCATTATAAAGGGCACTTACTAAGAATAAGGATCTCCACTCGGCCAGTGGTTTCCTGTTTAAATCGATTTAATTAGTCAATGTCCCGTAATTACCTTCAGCAGGCTTTTATGCGCTCCATATGAAAATATTACCACAGCAACAAAAAAACAAAACAAAAAAAACAAAAAAATCACAATGAAGTTACAACATCGATCTTCGATTTCGCTCTAGCTGCTAAAAGGAATTTAATGAGACGTCACACTTCGTCAATTTAAATCATGTGACGTACGGTAAATACACATCAAAACACAGAGCAATATGTTTGAATACATAATGAGACGGTCGAAATATGTTTCGTTTTTCCAACACATGCCAACATGTTGTCAATTTTTGCTGAATAATTCATTCTGTGGAGCAGCGATACTCAAACTCCTCTGGGCCTCTAACACTGCTGGCTCTCTCTCCGCTACCCCACAGTTAATTACCTGGCTGATGCCACTGATTGATGCCACTGAGGTTTAGCTCACCTGGTGCTTCAGGTTTAAAACCAGTCCCGATTAGAGGGGGAGACTGAACACCTGCAGTACTCAGTGCCCCTGCTGTGGGTGATGTTCAGAATCATCTCACTCCCAAAACGCCAGTAATCTCTATATTTTCTGATATATTTCTACAGTATATACATGATTCAAAATGGCTGGGTGCTGGATTAAAACAAACACCTGCATCCACCACAGAATAAGAGTAAGAGATTTTAGAATAGGATCGGACACCCCTGATCTGGCTTGCAGGTTAATGGTGAGCATTGATGAGCTTGTCTTCATGTTCAAATAAAAGTTCCTAAAATAAAAGTAGGCATTTTGATTTTTAATTCACACACCCCACATCACACTCACATTTGAATGCTCCAAGCCAGAACACACACTGCTAGTACTGTGCATAACTTCCCTCTCTAGTTATATTGTAGTCTTTTTTACGCTAGCAATGCTAAGTCTGCAAGTCTTTTATAATAGCCTGCGTGTCAGTATGCCTGAATTGCTGTCTTGCAGCTCAAAACAAAACAAAAATGTGGAAACAAAACACAGTATCTATCCTTTCCCCATATCCCTCGCATTCGTTTGAGGACTCATCATAATCATAATCATAATCAGTCGCCTCCACGTTTCTCTCGTCTGAAGTGGATGACGCAGCACTCAATTTATGGCTGCTTATTGTGGTGGTGATCTTAATAATTAATGGCAGGTTTGTATCATGTTCAGGCTTGTGATTATGCTTTGAAAAGAGAACATTCATTATTGATTTTTTTTGTTCCCTCTTGGCCTGACAAACAATTTATGTTCAGTCGTTCCATAATTTAAGAGGTCTTTCCTTTTCAACTTAGTGTTTCTGGGTCAACCTTGAATTTCATTATGCAGTATTTATTTATATATATATATATATATATATATATATATATATATATAATGCTCTTGTACTTTAAAGAAAATGAACATTTTTCTGAAAGTCATTCAGCAAATGAACATTAAGGTAGGCGATGAGGTTCTTTTTGACGATGTTGAAGAGAACTTCATGGCATCAAGAGCATATTATTTTGATATATATCCAACAAATAAAACAAGACAACATTTGTTGACGACACCAGGAGCACAAAACAAACTGAAAAATGAATGGCTCATCCTGCACAGACATTCTGAGCTCAACTCAGAGTTAAAAGATTCATAAAGCAAAAAAAAAACAAAAAAACATACCACGATCTGTGTTACCATGGTTACATAACTGTATCCTTGCACTGGATTATACAACTGCAATTCAAGAGAAATTCTTAAGGATAAAAAAAAAACATTAAATATCTATGAGCATATGAAAATGTAGCCTAATAAGGGAAGGCAGTTGGGAATACCTCCACTAATCTTAAACACAGCCACCTCCACAGTATATACCAGGAGTGCATTCGCGATTTTACGATTTTCTAGGTCTCAACAGGTCTTTCTTGATTATCTTTAATCTTCAGGGATGTTCATCCCTTGAGGGGGGAGGTCGCAGACGACATCAAAGAGAAGCATGTATTGACTCACAACGCTATTCAAAGACAGTCGGGAGAGATACTACTTTACAGTGGTGGGGATGGAGGCTTTGCGGAGGGAGGAGACGATGATCAGGCTCGAAAAAAAGAAACGATGATGAGTTTTGAGAGCCTTGAGATCAGAAGGAACCTTTAAAAGCCAGTAATTACGATCACGGTTACGGTGGGGACACCGGAAGATTTCAGAATTAAGGCGGTCCCCATATCAAGTGCGGGGAGACGGACAGCTAAGGTCCAAACAGAGCAACAGACCGGTGCATTTACCCTGCGGGTTTTTCCCACTGGACCAGTTCCATCAGACAGCGTTGCGTTCCTTGAGCTGGGCCGTGATCTGAACCTGGCCTCATCAGCCACCGGTGATGGTCTCAATGAATGGTAAATAGTAAATGGACTGCATTTATATAGCGCTTTTATCCAAAGCGCTTTACAATTGATGCCTCTCATTCGCCAGAGCAGTTGGGGGTTAGGGGTCAGGTGTCTTGCTCAAGGACACTTCGACATGCCCAGGGCGGGGTTTGAACCGGCAACCCTCCGACTGCCAGACAATCGGTCTTACCTCCTGAGCTATGTCGCCCCTATGAAAAGGACAGGCAGGCGGGCCCTCTCCATCGCGGGGGCCACGGACAGCCACAAAATGGCGACTGTTTGAGCTGCCGACCCCGTGCGTCACCCCCCCGAGACCGCCACGTTAGCACGGGAGGTGGAACGTGACTCGGCCGGCCGGTCGGTCGTGTGTTTACCTGCTCAAACAAACAGCGAGGGAGGGCGGCCTTTCAAAGAGCGCCCAGTACCCACAATAACAGGCTATTATCTGCAGCTCTCCCCACAGAGGAAGACGAAACCCCGCCTAGCCCCCGCCTGGGCCCCCGCAGGGTAAACAGAAGCCGCTTCGATGAAATCGCTCACTGAACATAAACCGGCGTGACAACTGCGCTCAGCCGGAGTTCATACTGAGGGGAAAATACAACGTTGTATCAATCTGGCTAAGACTTAAGACTACTCCAAAACTGCGTAATGCTGTATGTACTCTAACATATAAAGTCATTACAATTTGTAATATATACTGTTATTGTATGGACATATCAACACGATGCACGATTTGTTAACTAGATTATTAAACTATACATTATTGAATTATACATTAAACTCATAGAGGGAATTGAGGAATACCTCATAAAAAATACATACGTATTAACATATTCAGTAAAGATGCATGTGTCTTTAATTTACAAGCTTACATTTCCCTTCCACAAACCCAGTTTAGCGAGTTCACCATCAAATCTAACTTGCTGAACTGTTTGCGAAGACTAGTGTAGGTCAAATCATGTGTCAGCCAGTGCTCAGAGACATGCATTGACTGAATGCCGGCCATTGTTTTATTTTATCTCTGGGACTGAATCGAAAGCGTCGGGGTTTGAGATAAGCGTGGCGTCGACCCGGCGTCACGCCCGCCAGACCTCCTTGCGCCAGAGCGCGCCACGGATCAGTTACTAGGCTAATTAATTTCCCGCGGACAGGCGGACAGGCTTAAAGGGGCCACACGTGCAAAGCTGGCATGGATGAGGTGAATAATTAAAGGCCTTTTGTCACCCGATACTGCCCGCATGTATATGTACAGTATGGCTTACGAAGCTGCGTCCATTATTGATGAAGACCCCGGTTTTTCATTTTTCAGTTTTCTGGAAACCGGGGGGAGCAGAAACTCGGCCAAGAGATAAGATCATCGCCCAGGCTTCTCAGCTTCTGCACTGAACTGAAATCAACTGGCCCCGTACGTGATCAGAGACATAACTACTCGCACACAGAGCGATCAGACATAACTACTCGCACACAGAGCGATCAGACATAACTACTCGCACACAGAGCGATCAGAGACATAACTACTCGCACACAGAGCGATCAGACATAACTACTCACACACAGAGTGATCAGAGACATAGCTACTCACACACAGAGTGATCAGACACAACTACTCACACACAGAGTGATCAGAGACATAACTACTCACACACAGAGTGATCAGAGACACAACTACTCGCACACAGAGCAGTCAGACATATCTACTCGCACACAGAGAAATCAGACATATCTACTCGCACACAGAGCATTGAAAGAAATAGCTACTCACACAGGGGAGGGGTATTGGTGGAAATTAGGAATTCTTTGTGAAATCTCAACAAAAAAATAGATATTAAAATGGAAACTTACATAAAAACAACACTTGTTCACTTCAGGTTTTCATGAATCATTTGTTAAATGCGTAGAAGAGCAGCCCAGAATAGTTCAGTGGCTTTTGGAGTGGAGTTGGGAGGGCGGAGGGGTATAAAAACAAATTGGCTCATTCAAGAGCTCCTTTTGCCACAAACCATTTGCAACCTGCAAGTGTAGTCCATGAGCGGGCGAAACACGGTTGCTCCAGAAAAAGGATTCTGGAATGTAGGCTGCAGCTGCATTCCGAACAGTAGGGTCCTTCCACTGCAGTTATAAACTTCACTGACTAGACACTTATTCACATGGAAATGATTTACGATGTGATACATTAACGTGTGCCTGCATTCGTGCTCACGCTCTCAGGTAAATCTGATCGATGATAAAGCCACACGTCATAAAACGATCACAATTAGGTCACATCATCTCACCTCATAACAGGCGATGTAATGCCCTCGCGTTTAATCAATACTGCATCATTCCACGATTATTATTCTAAGTACAATTCGCATGGATCCCTTGTTGAACACCACAAGCAAAAACATCGCAACCTAGTGCGGGCACACGGTCTGCTCTGCTTTCGGCTGTATGGTGCTACAGGGAGGTTTTTGAGACGCTGAATATATTCAGAAAGTATGAAAGGCAAGAAATGAAAATGCATGATATCTGTAACCGGTAACGTGCCCCTCGTGGTCCCGGTAAGAAGTGCGGCGCACTGGAACCGCTGCTTGGCAGGCGAGGGACGCCTGATGGATCGCCCCAGCGTACCGCCATCGCCAGGTTAGCGCACTGAGGCGCGCGGTTTGCCACGCGTTCACCAAACCCGTGAAAAATGAGCGATTCTTACATTCATCAGCGACGGCATGACGCAGATTTCTGTGCGCCGGTGTCGGCCATTTGTTCAAAAATTAAACTGCAGTATGTCGGAAATTTATGAACAGGCACGCAAAATGAAATAAAATCGGCCGCGGAATATTTAGCCTCACCAGAGTGTGCATTTTAATGTCTGCATTTTTTATGAAAATATTTTCTTGGATAAGATACAGAAATACCAGCAAACCTGGCCTTGAACGGGATGGGATTTTCTGGCTTTCCAGCTTACTCAGCTGTACCATTAAATAATTCAAATGACTCCTAACTTGCTTCACCTGATTGCTTCAGTCATAACTGGTTGATGATTTAATGGTGAAGAGAAAAATCGCCAGATTCAGCAGCTTAACCCACACCTCAAAACGAGTGCAAGCCTATTGGCTTAATGACACACAGTGGCTCCTCACTAGAAAAGATCTTCAGGAGGCAGATACAGGAAGTGACATCACAGGAAACCAATTAATAATCGGTATTGATTTCTCTGCGTCTGTTGAGGTAATTGCTGGAAGTGTGGGTGCTGTGCATTGGTTAAATAGGCTGGGAAATGTGTGAGGGCAGGCAAGCACTATGGGGAACCCCGTGTCCTGAAACTCAATTTGTGATATCCAGCGAAAGCTGGACGGAAACCTGCGCCACTGACCTGTTTGTGAAGACTTTGCTGTAGTTGAACACTTGAATCTCCAACATCTCGTTGCCATCAATCTTGCTGGCGATTGGCCATCTGAAAGTCTGTGGGGGGGGGGCGGGGGTAGACAGACAGACAATTAATTACCTGGTAATCAAGTCACTTATTAATTGATCAATAGACAATATTAACCAACCAATCAGTTCAGGCACGATCAACCAGCAGGGGTCATCAGCCAACAGCCGATTTTATTATATTTTTAAATACCCACCTGTCTCATAAAAGGCATAAAACTACAGCGGAAATTAAATGGAAAAATTAAAATAATATTTTCCCTGCCAAGGCTCCCTTAATTGGTTCTGCTCATTAAATGACTCGATTTGTTGTTTTTTAAAAAAAAAATGGAACCAACACAAACTACTGTATTTAATTTTTTTTACGTTTTTCTTTTTTTTTTTAGTTCAGGCACAATATCGTCACAGCCCCCAGTCGGGGTTTCGGATTGGATTTCGTTTTTTTGCAGTAATGTTCTCCCTCGCAGTGCCGAGCATTGATCTGTCAAGCGGGGGGGGGGGGGGCTTTCAGGGTTTGCTGAGCGCGTCAGTGAAAAGACGCCCGCAGGCACATCAGCTGCCGCTCCGCGAGCGCTCCAGAGAGAGAGAGAGGTGGGCTAGGGCTGGCAGCACGGCAAAGCCAATGGGAATCCCACGCTCGCTCCGGAGGTTGCCGGCTTCAATCCCAGCGGGACACTGCCGCTGTGCCCCGCTTCAACTGCACACACTTTAATTAGGAGTCCAGCTGTACGAGAAATGAGAATGGGCGACACGGCGCCTGACTGCTGAGCAAAATCCAAACTGAAAATACTCCATATCTCTATGAAGCCAAACATTAATTACAGAGAAAAACACAGAGGAATATATAATGGTATCTCAGGTTATATAAAATTAACTTATAACGTATAAATTGTTGATATACCTTGGCTTGGGCATAGATCAATAATTGCCCTTAACGTTGACTAACAAATAAAATCAAGCTTTCCATAACACAAATAGAACCTTTTAATTCAGTTCATTTCCTTCATCCCAGCTCCCCACACTGCATTTGTGGGTAAAAAAAAACAAACATAAAGCACATAAATTAAATTTAATTATGAATGAAAGCCAAGCAGAAAAGTAAGCTCCTTGGCATTTCAGAGCCAGTTCCTTTTCAAACACCTAATCTTTCTACAGTCTCCAGTGACATGTGACATGATTGGTGAATGCAATGAATAAGCAACAAGCTCATTGGATCAGGGGACTGCGAACCAGTGGCACTGTGTCCTTCACCTGCTTATAAGAACAGCTTTGCTGCCAGACGACATTGGCTTTGATTAGAAATGACAGCTCATACAGGCGTTATACAAAGCTTATGAAGCTCCTATGTAGCTGTTATGCAGGAACCTTTATCAGATGCTTTAGTTTTTCTTCACTTTTTGTTTGACAGGATGTGGGGACTGATGGTATTATGCGAGTGGGCGGGGCTACGATTGGGGCCCTGAGTGCTGATAGGTGTAATCCATCACCCTGCGGAGGTGACAGGCTCCAGCGGTCGCCATATGGCTGGGGTACTCCGCAGCGACAGCCAGCGGTCCCGGGGCGACGCCCACACCGTCAAGCGAGGAGAAAAGTGCCAAACAGCCCGGGGAAACAAAACCGCCCTTAATTACACATCTACAGCCCCCCCCACCCACCCCCCACCCCTAATTACACACCACCCCCCCCTCACCCTCACCCCCCACCCCAACCCCCGGTGGAATCCTTAAACGGCGCTCTTCCCGAAAAAGCGGAAAGACATGTTTAAGCGGTTAATCGACTTCCCCCTACCTGCGGGGAAAGGGGGGGGGGGGGGCGGAGGGGGCTGCTGCAGAAACTGCAGATGTTGCGAAAAAAGGGCAGAACTAGGAGCAAAAAAAAAAAAAAAGAGAAGCAAAAATTCAAGACTCCCGGAACATTCCAGATAGATCGTCCATCACAGAGGCTGTTCCCCAAATGGGTTTTAGAGTGCGTGTAGTGTTCCCTGGATAAGCCATGTCACATGTCGCGTGCAAACCAACTGCCGACATCCCCTGATGGTTACAAATGTTGCAAGTGAAAAGTGCTGAAATGGCAGATTTCTTCAACATTGCAAGCATTTCATAAAAAAGTAAATAAATGAAAACATGCTGTACCAGGCAGGATAGGGGAGCAGCATGCCCCAAACATTGGTTCCTCACTCAGAATAAAGCAGAATAACGAGCCTTTGTCCTGGACCCAAAGGATCTATACATCACTGGCTGGAAAGGAGGAACAATTGGCATATTTCCTTTCTCCTTGTGTCTGAGCGACAGCCCTGCTCAGATGATTTTAGCCAGTACCTCAGAGAGCGTTAAGTGTCCCAGAGCACCGGCGTCAAAAAAGTCCTGAGAAGGGGAAGGGGTGGGCCACTGTGTTTGGGGGGGGGGGGGGCGCAGCAGGTGGGGGATGCTACTCAGTTTGGCTGGAATGAGCCAGGGGGAAGGGGGGGGGCGGGGGGCGCATGCGGAAGACCGATTGAGGGGGGTTTGGGGGGGGGGTGACAGGTGGAGGGTGCTGAAGTAGCAGAGGATGGGATGCTACTCAGCTCAGCAGAAACAAGCCAACGGGGGGGTGGGGGGGAGGGGGAAACGGCAAACCCTAAAATCCTACCGCCAGCGCTAATGGCGGCCAGATGGCGGATGGCGGCGCGGCGCTGCGTCCCGGAGCCCGCCGGCGGGAAACGGGGGAAAGCGAGGAGCCGCTCCGAAGCTCAGCGGGCACACGGAGTCATCAGCCAATCAGGCGCGAGCGGGACGGCGGGATCTCAGCCCTTCATAGAGCTGCTCTCCATCACTCCCACTGCAGCACAGACCCGCTGAGCAGCTCACAGCCGGTCAGGCTGCTCATTCATCCTCTCATACACAGTATGTTCATTATTTCATGTTAATTATTTCAGTTTTTACGCACTTGGTTATAGGTTTTTTTTGTTGACAAAGTGCACACAGCATTCTCCCATGTACTGACATGGCCAGTGATCTTCTATCATCCATTCCAAGGGGTAAAATCAGCCAGGACACTGACGGCTCGTCTTCGCAAACAGAGCAAGACATTTAGCACGCCTTAAACCGGATATTGGAAGTGATACAGAAACCCTACTGTGTTGTTATTGAAGTGTACACACACACACACACACACACACACATCACCCCCATTATCGGCCCCCAGTGTGTTCTTGTGTTTCCTCCCCCCTCCGTGTTGTAACTTAGTGTTATTGACCGTCGTAAATCTCTGCGACAGAAACATCGATACAGCCACCGCTGTCATTGGTACACCGATGAGGAAATGACTCGGTGAGATCAGCAGCCGGCTCTGGGGTTTTCTCGACGGGAGCTTCTGTGACATCACAATTTAAAAACCGTTACAAAGCAACAGTGAGGCAGCCTTCCGCTGCGACGCTCTGCTCCGCCTCATAGGGGGATTACTGGTATAAAAAAAAAACATGGTTTCATTGTTTGCTTTGGCACAGATTAACTCTTTAAGGTGTGAGATTAGAAATGTGTGATTAGAACGTTCTCAACCGAACATTCTAATGCTGATGTCATAATCACAACCAGTAAGTGAAAGCATCGCAGGGGGTTCTAGAACCCTGGCTTAGAATTTTGAAACGGCATTCCTAAAAACCTGGTGTTCAAAGGGTTTTAAGAAGTGGAGAATATTTTCCAGCGAAGATGGGAGCCTCTTTTTGGGATTTATGAAAATGCAGTTTTAATGAGGACCCTATGAAGCCGCTGCCCCGTGAAGCTTGGCGGATTTGTCACGCCCTCCACACCCACGGTAGCACAATGACGTCAAAATCTGCGCCATAGTAAAATAAAACATCTCTCAACCTCTTTCAAACATCGAGCCAGTCTTAACCCGTCTCGCAGAATTATCCACAACCGCCATCTATTCACAAGAGTCTGTCGTCTCGGAGGCCATTTAATTTCGCTCTGTGCGACGTGTAATCTAGCAGAACCAGGGTCGTTAGGCACCAGGGCTTTCCGCTCCATTACGGCGGGGGAAGAACCGTGGCATTACTGAAGTTCCCCCCGGGGGGGAAAATAAAGTTACTCCATTCTAGTCTACGGTACTGCTGCTGCTGTCACAATAATATTTTTTTTCCACCTCCAAAGGGAGACGAAGTCATAATATGTTTTCTCATACCATATATCTTATATATAGCCCACCCCCCCCCCCCCCTCATATACTGATTTTGTCACTTATATTGGCTTATCAAATAAACACCCAGCGGGTCCACAAAAAAAAAAAAAAAAAATTAGGACTCCGGGTTCCAGGTTCAGCACCTGGCCTGAGGTAGGAGGGCTGGATGGTGCTTCGTTGTCATGGTAACCGTCTCAAAAGGAATACAGAATTGATATAACCATAAGTTTTTTTAATCAGCGGGATAATCACTGCGACTGTGTACAGTTTTATTTTTTCAGATATTCGTCAGACTCCTTTCGCCTGTACAGTCCTAGATTTAAACGGCTTTTATTGCAGGAGGACTGTGCAGTGGGTCCTCACTGAAAAGCCTTGTTCTGAGAAGGCAACTTAGTTGAAACACAAATCAATAAATAATTGAAACTGGTAGCAGACTACTTCTTTGAGAGGAGTTCGGCACTCCCTTGAGAAGACTACCCAACGGTATGAAACTTTTATATAAGCTGTGTGTGTCACTCTGGCTTAAGAAAAAAAAACTGTCATGGCCAGGCTGTCATTAAACAAAAGCATATTGTTGATGAGGAAGACTTTGTTGAAATGCATATGCGCAATAAATTAAAATTGAACTCATGAAAAATAAAGAAAGTTAAGAGCTGCACCAGCTGTCTTTAAAAATACATTTTTTTGTGCAGCTAAATGAACAGAGTGACACGTCAGCACACAGACCAGCTCACCAATCACGCTTATTTCTGAGTAGAGCTGTCCATGGTGCTGAAATATAGTAAAACACCATAGAGCAGGGCTGCCCAACCCTCTTCCTGGAGATCTACCATCCTGTAACCCAACCCGAATGAAGCACACCTCATTCAGCAGCTAGAGATCTCGTTGAGCGACTAATTATTGGAATCAGGTGTGCTTTGTTAGGGTTGGACAGAAAACCTACAGGACGGTAGATCTCCAGGAACAGGGCTGGGCAGCCCTGCAGCAAATCAGCTCACCAACCATGCTTGTTTTCGGAGCTGTCTGTGGTACTGAAATACTGTAATTATACTGTAGAGGCTAAGTTGTACTGTAATATAATGTCAGTTGCTTGGGCTTGCAGTTCAGATGTTGCAGGTTCAAATTCATGTCGGGGTACAGTCATTGTACCTTTGAATAATTTAACGCAGTGTTAAATATACATCTGGCTAACGTGTAAATCAGTTGTGTGAGGTTCTGAATAAGGGAGTATACTGTTAAAACAAAACCTTAAAAAAAGACACCAATTGTACAGAATGTCCTTTTCAGCGCACATTGCCTAAGCTAATTAATTATTTGTTGTGTCAGTTGTTGTTTTGACTTTTGGCACAAATAAGGGAACACACAGTAATTAGGGGTTGCGACTACTCATTTCCTTGTTCATCCTATTTGCCATCTAGTGGTAAAATTAAGACATTGCAGAAACATTGGATAGCTGATCAACTAATTATAAGCCAAGAACTGGCAAGATCTGAAGATCACTATTTAAGGGTTATATCATCTTGTGTCATATTCAAAGCTGACATCAGCTCTTAGGATCACCTGACTTGGGCCTATCATCTTGCACCAGAATGGCCTATCTGCATCCAGATCATAAGCTTCTAATTGCATTTTCGAAACGAGGTCTTCTCTACACACACAAATGGCAAAAAAAGCATTTCTGTCCAAATGATCCTGTGTCCCATTTAGAATAGAGAATTACTGCATTTTAACTTTTCTATCATTATTAAATTCACAGCTGCCCCTTGCCAGAGAAACTTATACCAGCAGTGTCCTACTTTGGATTCAAACCTGCAACCTCTACGTCACAAGGCTCGGCCTTCCAACCACTATGCCTCTTAACTGCACTTTTCACGTTTGGTCTTCTGTGTCTGTACTGAAAAGAACAGGACCGTAATGCAACAAAAATCTATGAATCTATTTCAGCACAGAATTTAATGAGAACCTTGCTGACAATTCTTTTTTGCAATTTGGAGGCAGTCGTGATAACTGCTCCCCATATTCCAGGAAGAAGAAAAAAACACTTATCAAAGGAATTACTTATTAAATACTGATTATTCTAAATCAATGAAGACAGAACGGTGCTTTCACAGAACAAACCACGGCTCGCTTGGGGCCCTTTTTCTCTGCTAGGAATTGAATCAAATGTTTTCAGTCTGTTGCCCAGACATGTTAAACTCACTAATGCACTTCACTGATGAAGACGATGGCCCGAAACATTTGGCTGTTTGGGCCTCTATTAAAAATGCTGAGTACCTTTCAGAATGTAGCGACTAAATTCATGATGCTGAAATGCATGTAGCATTAAGCAAAAAAAAAACAACTAAATAAATGAAAATAAAAATCATTCACCTGGTCCTGAGCTCACCCGGTTGTTTTCATATTAGGACCTGCTCATACGGTAAAACACTTATTAATAATAGATATATATTTAGCAAATCGAAACGTTATTTGAAAAATTTCCACTGGATTCCTTCAAGGGGAAGAAAACTCTCCAAACCACAAAAATAAAAGTATATATAAAAAAATATATATATATGTAATGTGAAATTGACAACAACGGAATTCCTCAGAGAATTCATACTGCAGCGCTTGGCTTTGAGAGTGAAGCCCAGCGAGGGGGCGCACCTGCACACAATGAAAACTTGGGAGATGAGCCCAGCTCCTATTGGCTGCTGCGTGGGCAGAGGGCGAAGCGCCTTTCACTCGCATTCTGGTTCCCAGATCAAAGAGCGCAGAGAGAAGCATTCAAACACGCCGCCGGCGAGGAACACGCACTGCCACGGCCAGATTAACAGCCTGGAAGACAGGAACTCGGGTTTTCGGAAAAAAACAAAAAAAAACAAAACGAATGCAACGTTTGCCTCGTGGTCTTCCGCTCGAGGCACGGATGATGTCCCACGTGGTCGGGCTGTGCTGCACCTCCATCGGCCAGACCCTAAAAACACGGGCTATCCTGAATTCGGCAGAGGGGCTCGTCCCGCCTTGGTTAGCCTTCCCATTACTAAGGCTCTTACATTTCTTCTTTCCTCTAAATTATGCAAAATGGTCTGCTTTTAAGAGGGTGGGGTGGTGGGGAAAGCCAAGGATTCTCCAGAATATAGACCCCCCCCCCAACCCCCCGCCCCACACTCCTCTTGAAGCTGACATCCGAAAACACTTCCTGTGAATTATTGAACACAGGTTCCGTCCTAAAGCCGAATGGGACAGTGAGAGGGGGGCTCTCCTGATCTCCTTTTTTATCTGATTAAAGGAAGCCAGGGAATCGCACCATGGCAGCCGCCGGGGGAAGGCTGTGTCATTTCCCGCGATTAACAGACCGAACGTGATTAACACCCGACCTGCAGGCTTCACCTGGCCATAGAAGGCCAACCTGCAGTCATGTGACAACCCCCTCTGTGACATCATAATGCCTGGAGAAGCAGTTATGGCCTCCCGAATGGCTGAAGCTGAGACTAGGCTTTTTCTGCAGGAATTTTTATTATTTTTTTTCTCACCCTTAGGCCTATAGGGGCCACACTTTTAAATGGAAAACACAAAAACTCCTCAACCGCATTACACAAAGTACAAACAAGCAAACAAACACAGCTGCTTTTTTCCCGTGATAGTTAGACGTGAACAGTCAGCCTGAAATCCTCCAACGGGAACACAGGGGATTTGGCCCAATCACAGGAAGCCCTGGATTCAGCTCATTCCTCACTTCCTGTAACGGCAGCCCAGGGTGTAAAGCCCCCCACCCACCGCAATGATGCCCATAAAGAGTATCCAGCCCACAGCTCCCCGCTCCTCCTGGCTCTACGGCCATAAGTTACAGACCAAACTCTGCTGAGGATAACCCCCAAAGACAGAGTCAACTGAGGTTCCCCTGTCTGCTAACATTGGACACGAGCCCAAAAGAATTCCTTTTTTTGACATAAAATAAATACTTAAACTACCTCCTATTCTTTTTTTTACCTCTTATCTACCCCTAATTAAAGGGGAGTCTGTTACACTCCCTTAAGCATCACCGAAAGGGGGTCTATAAATATGGTTTTGGCAGAAACAAGGCTTTGCCAGTTTCTCCTCGTTATTTTAAAATGGGGATTCCGAACAGAGAGAATTAATTGGACATAGCTATTCAGGCTATTCATAGCTCTCCCAGGCTGAATTAAATCGCAACATGATGGTGTGTGTGAGTGCATGCATGTGTATGCGTGAGAGTGTGTGTGTTTGTGTGTGTGTGAGCATGTGTGTGAGAGAGCGAGAGAGCAAGCATGAGAATGAGCAAAGAGAACATGCATGCATGTTTGCTTGGGGGGGGGGGGGGTTTGGTTGGAAGAATGAATCAGCATATGCCTGATTGTAACACACAAGCTGGTGATGAATTATGAATAGTTTTAGATTTAGGCAGCATCCCTTCATGAAGTCTGAGTCACGACACAATTAATTTAAGCATTAAGAACTACTCCTCGCTGGGAAAGTCGTGGGACTGGCATCAGCTCATCTTGTCCCCTGATCTCAGCTGTGGGTTCACTAAGGCATCATCCCCACGGCCTTTGCAGCTGACAAAAATTCCACAGAACAGGACGCAATGGGAGCACCTAAAATTCCCTCCGGCCAACTTAAATTGAAGCCATCGAAGTTGAACCGGCTGTAAGAGGTGTTTATTTTCCTGTTAGGACAGTTGAAGTCTAAAGGAAGGAGTAGGGAAAGAAGAAAGAAGGAAGGAAAGAAAGAAGGATGGAAGGAAGAGGATGAGGAGGAAACAAGCTGCCAAGCAGAATGATTCCTTCCCCTATCTCACTCCTATTTATTCATTCATTTGTTATTATTTTTTTAGAGAATGGCTGGCGACTCGGGGTTGTGGCAGGACCAAGCGGCCAAAACCAGACTTCGTTTTTGAAGCTCATTTCCTGGTGTTGTAGTTCCTGGTTGCTCACTAGCGCCACTACGGATGGCTCCAGTATAGGTGTTTTCATATCCGGTTTCCATGTAAGTCTACGGTACAAATGCGATCAAAATACAAAGTCAATAATTTTTTCTCACAAGAACAAATAGTCATAATAGGTGTATTTTATTGGTCTTATGACTGTCCATGGGTCGATTTCATGATTTATTGCGTCATTTGGGCACAGTGCCAATATTTGTTCTGGACCAATGAGGTACAGCTTGCGTCACTTCCGGATTACTGCGGAGGACTGAGCTATAGTAGGGGCTACAGTCTATGGTCACTGGGGTGGGCGGTGGCGTCTCTTGGCCTTGACATTGCGGCGCCGGCTACGGTCCGCCTGTGCTAAGTCTGAAAATGCAAGCATCCCATTTCGTGGTGATTTAATTATGGCGTGTGCTATTTACAGCTGCACTAGACGACCATAAAATAATCCTCCTCTTAAGTTTTTCGGTAGCCGAGTCATTTTTACTATTTCCTTTAGCCTACTTAACCAAATAATTAGTTGGCAGAAAGCGTAATCAGCTTGCTATATTTGGTAGTCCAGTAGTAGCCTATGCTAAAACAGTTCGCAACTTCGGCTACCAAGCCATTTGACTAGCTAGCTAACCTTAACCGGCAAACATTCAATCTGTCAGACGTGTTTGGCGGTTTGTCAGTCGTGTACATTCCGTAAATGTCTACCTGGGCCATGCTTCAAGCATGTGACAAAGCTACTATAATCCCGATTTTGGGATAAACACTTTTTCAGTTTCACGAAGCGAATTAAGAGTCTCAAGGTTCATTTGCTGAAATCACACACACAGAATTTAACGAAATTAACCATCTTGGCATTTAGAAAGGAATATGTTTTTAGCATTTAAGAGACCGACAAGCTAGGCATTTAAGACAGTGGTTCTCAGAATCGGTTCTGGGGGCTCCTTGCGTATATTGGCTTTTCTCCATTGGTTTTGATGATTTACAAGAAAAAAACGATAGCCTAATAATAATTAGAAATTCAACGTAGGCTACATTATTTTTGTCTTCATGCACCAGGTGGAAAACTTGCTGTACAAAGTGCGTTGTCATATTTACACGCCTGCAGATCAGTTATTAAAATACTTGGTAGATTTGTTAATAACCGCTGACAGTGTTAATTTTTATTCGGTAGAAAGTGATTTGCGAACGATCGGTCAGCTAGCGTCACCCAGCAAGTGAACACCACAAACGGCGATGGAGTAGCTAGTAGTAGCAGTTACTGGCTCATTAACTGACTGGCGAAAACCTACGACGATAACTTGCTCGGTTAACAGCAGATCTACCAGACAGTTATACGAAAATTAGCCTAGTCATATCACCAGTAGCCTACACATCTCCGATTGATTGACCATCAGTGTAGTCAATGTTCTTCCCCTGTGGTTCATATTGCTAATGCGTGAGCTAACCACGGATAGCCTACCTAGCTCACTGGCAAGCTGATATGCTAGTTAAGCATATTCGTTTTGCTGAGAAACATGAATTGAAGATAACTGAACATAGCCTAATTGTATTTTTAATGTCATACATATAACGTGATTACATTACAGTACAGTCACGGATGGAAATTAAACTCCGTAAACATCTGATAATATATTTTAAAACATAACGGCAGACAGTCAGCTAGCCTCGTTCAGGTTGATGGGCTTTTCCGCACCGGACTGTCAATCAAATTGTAAAAATCACAGAGCGGCTTTTAAACTCTGTGGTTTTGGCTCCAACTCCAAAATGGCCGCGCCCGCCATTGAGCTTCAAAACGTATTTTCGGAGACCCACGGAGAGTCAATGGGTGACGTCACAGTAGCTTTGTCCATATTTTTTACAGTCTCTGGGCAGGACCCAGCGCAAACACACAGTGGTACTCACTAACAGGAAAAGAATCTGTGACTCTCCACCGCCAACGGTCTCTCTTGTTGGGGAGAAAAATAAATAAATAAACATAACCTCACTGTACCGTACATCAAACAACTTGAGCAGGAGGATGTTAAGTCACTCAACAGTGCAGCTGAAAGCTTGACTACAAAGCAAGGACGTTTTACCCAGGGTGCACTATGGTGAGTCTGGAGTCTGTGCGCAGTTAGTAATTAGTCTGCTTTCCTGGTTATGCCCAAAACAAAGGAACCAAACCCCTGCTATCAGTGCGGGAACGCGGAGACAGCACATCCGAAACGGCTCTCCGTCGTCACGGCGATAACTGCTAATCGCTCAGCTGCTGAAAACAGCCCTTTGCCGCACACGCAGCGACATGACTCGACTCCTGACCAGACTCCTGCAGCAGCACATGGAACCGGAATTCCTTTTTCAAAAGCTCGGATGCAACAACAGTTTACTGCAGCAGCGGTGTGCCGTGGTGCAGTAAAACTCATTCCACTCGAGGGACTGTGCAAATGAGTTTTTCGCTCCACAAGCCACTCCATTATGCAATTAGACCCGCGATTAAACTGGGCATTCCACATAATAGGCCAATTTTTTCATTTAATAAAAAAAAAAAAAAACTGTGCTAAAAAAAAGAAAGAGAAAATGTGTTTTTACGAAAGTACAAATGTCAGAACTTCTGTGAAACGCAGGGGATATTACTGCAACCTGATAATGATCTCTCACTGTAAGAGTTAAGCAAAAAATGTCCACCGCGCAAGAATTTCCAATAAGGAATGAAATCACACCGTGGCCCTGGCATAACTGGATTTTCTAAACTGCATTCACAGCCTAAAATATGAGTTGGTCCTATGAGTCGATTTCCTGGGGGGAAACAACGGAAGTGTTAGATTGGTGTCCTGCCAAGAAGGGAATCTCAACGCTGCAAGGAGTCTAACACTACTCTTAAATCCAATCCTCCTCCTGGAGCCTCCTGCTGGGTAAATGCACTAGCGACCAGACAATCTCCCAAACAAGAGATCGCCACGGCGCTGGAAGAACAGTCTGCACCCTGCCAGCCTGCAGCTCTGACAACAGCAGCTATTTTTTTTTTTTTTTTTTAATTCTAAGTCAGTGTTCTAGAACTCCACTGCTTGCAGACACCAGTGGTGATTGTTACATCACCAACAGAATGTTCAGTGAATAACATTCCAGTCACATAACGGTGAGCTCGCCACCGTAAAAAGGATTAATACACCTTAAATGAATAAATTATCATTCTTGAGGCTTCACCCCTTAAACAAAATGAGCTGAGAGACAGAACCGAGGACCCAGAGGCCCGACAAGTGAACCCCAAGGGTTGGACTACGTTTCCCAGACCTTCCGCCACTTGTTTACTACAAGTGCTCTTTATGATCAATTCTGCAACTCATTTACATTGGAACTGCATCAGTATTTCCCCTGTAGGATGGTGCTGCTTAGACAGCAATGTTCATTATGGGCTTTTCATTATTACACTCTCTCAGCCGTACGAGAAAAGACATAAACGCTGGATATAAAAGCACTGGCTGCTAAGGGTTAATGGGTGACTCCATGCGTCTCTGCAGCTGAAATGGGAATTGTGGGTAATGGGGATGTATGAGACCGAGTGCAGTGGCTGTTTGTGAGGAAAGCAGTAGCTAATAACACCTCATTACAATTTTTTAAAAAGATTTTAGTTTGACTTCTTGCATCTTCGTTGTTTCCCAAGAGAACTTTTTTTTTTTTTTCAAGTGAAACATCTGAACTCTACAGTAAGTCCATATGGCCTGCTGTACCAAAAAATAAATTATTCTCACTCCTGTCAATTAAATGTTTTCTCCCACACAAAAAAAGCTGAACCAGTGAAGACAGGTCTTCACAGGGAGGCTGTGGAAGAACAGGTGATCTGTTCAAAATTGCTTTATAATCCTTTGAAGAGTAGGTCTTTAGGAATGTTTTTTTTTCAGAATTCTAAGTGAGAATTCTAAGTGTCTAGAACCCCATTGTTCTCAAATCCCAGCAGTGATTGTTACATCACCATTAGAATGTTCAGTTAAGAACATACTGATCACATACGATCTCATCTCATACCTTAAGGGGTTAAAATGCTGCCATATTTTTTTTAAAGGGGCGGAGAGAGGGGGATCTGTGACCCCTGGAAAGCACTGACCTCATCGAACCTGGCCTCATCTTCGCAGTTCTCCAGGACACGCGTGTAGAAGGACAGCCCTGTCGGACGGAACAAAGACAGTCCATTAGTTACAGTAGCAAAAGAAACAAATGCATAAACAAATAAATACACCACTAAATACCTTTAAAACAGTTCTGTAAAGTTCTGTGAGTGTGGGGAAGAATGGTCAAGGATACGATCTGAAGATTCTCCCACCAACACACACATCGTTTAACTGTGCAGTTCATCTAGATACAAAGAGCCAGGGAAGATGTCTGCTACAACGCCACCCTGGTCCACATACTCCCACTCAGAAATTTTATGAATGCAGGCTCAAAGCTGTCTTTTAATCGCGTTTTACATTAGTCATTCACAGGAACCCTCAGCATTCAATAGGACAGCCTAATCCACACTGCTGCTCTCTCTCACTGTGAACCCCACAGGCTGAAGCACAGTTATGAATCAGGATCACTCAGGGACCCAGGGTTCCAGTCGATGTCAAAACCCAGCAGTTAATTTTCGTCCCCTGTAGGGGACATGAGTCAATGAATCTCAGGCCACCAATCTATTGCAGAAACTAACAATTGTCAGATGGCTTTAAAAAACACAGTACAGCATATTCCCTTTCAATTAGATTTTTCATTCACATTTGGGAATGACCAATGCATGCTGGGACAAGCTCCAGCACCCCTCGCGACCCTGCCCAGGATAAGCGGGTGTAAATAATGGATGGATGGATGGATGGATAGAAGGATGGATGGATTTTAGAAGACCTGAAGGAAGAACACGAACCATCTCATGAGCCCAGCTGGAACGAACCAAATTCATTACTGCTCAAGCCGTCATTACGTCTCATTTTTTTAAAGCGGGAAGTTTCACAATCCAGCTCTGGCTTATTCATCACATAAACCCTCTTGTAATTAAAAACAGACAGGTAATGTCCTCAGAGCAATGCTTTCCCTATATCGCCTTTACAATATTACCTCCTAGCACACTGCAACACGTTATATTATACTGGCCACTAAAAGTAACCCGTAAGAAACCCGATGGGTCAAAACGGTCTCATTTCCTTTATATCAAAGACAGAATCACAAGGGCTCCAGAGACGATGACTAACCACATTTTATTAATTAGTTTTCATGGTAACATGATTTGAATTGTCAACATTTATCTTAATGATCTATAATTATGTGTAACTAATAAATCTTCTATTTTTTTTGTCAGTAAGCTACGGACAACTACGGTCACGAAATTGAATCAAACATTATTAAAAATACGATGACAAATATAATATCAGATACCTGTTAAAGGTATTGTGTGTGTGTGTATCTACAGCGCAAACAGAGATGATATACACTAACCAGACTGTCAACTCCTAAGACCCAGCGATTCATTTTTCTCCCCCGCTGGGGACATGTGTCTCTGGTCTTAATCTCAAAAACCATATATTCTACTAAGCCAAATCCAACACAACACTACGAGGGGACATTCAATAAAAATGAAAACAGTTTTCCTGCAACGTTTTTATCATCCAAGACACTTGTATCATCTCCAAAAAATTACTCTTTTTTTTCTGCCTAGTCTCAGGAGGACATTCCTAATATAGAAACTTCCATCTCAGGTCTGTTGGTTCTTAGTTCAAATCTCATACATCTACTTAAAGTTTATGACGAAGTTACATAACAGAATTAATGGATATTTGAAGGCACCAGTTACAAACCAGAACTACAAACTTACATGTTTATTACTTACATGCTGATTACTTACATTACATTACAGGCATTTAGCAAGATACACAACTTTTTACATATGGTAAATGGACAACATTTATATAGCGCTTTTATCCAAAGCGCTTTACAATTGATGCCTCTCATTCGCCAGAGCAGTTAGGAGTTAGGGGTTAGGTGTCTTGCTCAAGGACACTTCGACATGCCCAGGGCGGGGTTTGAACCGGCAACCCTCCGACTGCCAGACAATCGGTCTTACCTCCTGAGCTATGTCGCCCCTACATATCATCTACATTACATTTATACAGCTGGATATATACTGACGCAATGCAGGTTAAGTACATTGCTCAAGGGTGCAACGGCAGTGTCCTACCCAGGAATCAAACCTATGACCTTAAGGTTACAAGACCAGTTCCTTCACCCATTATACTACACTGCCACCCACTGCTGATTACTTGGATGAAGATATTCCAGGAGTTTCCCATTTACTGTTCCACCTGAACCTCTTTGGGTTTACGGCACAGGTACAGCACAGTTTCCCAACTAGCTCAGGTGCTTAGTGCTCAGGTACAGATTGTTCAGCGCAGATGTTCCCAAACCTTTTCACGTTGAGGCACCCCCAAAAATTAACTAGCTGTTGGAGAGGGCCCCAATCTCAGTGAAATGGGTAAACACGGACAGACACCTCAGTCCAACACCCACTCCATGCTGTAAAGCACTGTCAATTAAACACACCACCACATAGACGCCCATCTTAATATAGAATTTCTGCAAACTGTGGATCCATTTTAAAAAGCGAAGCTGTGTATCTATATTAAACGCCTCTTTAGAGCAATACAGTCTACTACAATGACTGAAATATTGCCTTTTTAGTACAATGCAATTGGTTACAATGATAATAATATTGCCAAGAGCATGTAAATGAGCCTGTAAACCAGGTTTATTTTACCCAAAAGACTGGAAATGCAATTCAGAAATATGAACGCAACACCACTTTGCATTTATCCATTTTTACAAAGAACTGTCCCCAGAGCAGGGTACGTGAAACCATGAAAATTGTCTCGAATTTTCAAATCCCTGCACTGCGTGTTACTGCTGTTTTTCAAACTCGCTCCGATAAAAACTCCTGTTTTTACACCTGGTGTACAAAATGTGAAAACTGGCTCCATAGCAGACAGCTCTACTGAATTCGACAGCTGTTCCTGTCACAGACGGAACATTCCGGGACTATACAGAAGCAGTGTTGTCGAGGGAATAGGGACGGGCGCGAGCAAGAGCAGCTTCAGCATCACCGCTACCACAGTGCCAGCTTCAGACAAGAGTCACTGCTGGGTTTGAGAGAGATGCACCAATGCAAGAGCCTATCCCAGCATGCAGTGGGAGAGAGGCAAGTACACGGCCTGGACAGGCTGCCAATCCATTGCACACCATTCCTCCAGACATGCACTCCTATGGGCAATTTAGAGTCTCCATTTAGCCTGACCAGCATGTCTTAGGATGGTTGGGAGGGAACTGGAACACCTGGCAGAAGACTCTGTCTCTCTCACTCTGTCAGGATTCAAACTCCTTCTCTCTGTGAGGTGACACTGCACCACTGTGCCACTCCAAGTTGCATGTAAACGAACTAAATCGTACTACGCTACTCATTACTCGCGCATAAGCACGACACAACATTCTATTGGTTGCCATGACGGGCATGATGTAACAATGGACGGAATTCATAACGATGAAATCGACCCTCATTGGCTCTTCCCTAAAGCAAGCGGTTGGAGAGGAAAAGGGAGTGGTTCGTTGTTGTGGGCGGATGCCATATCGAGCTCGGGGATGAGTCATAAGGTCAGGCGTGAGGTTTTTTCGGCTGGTTAAATGCCCTCCCCGTCACCATGGCCACACATCAACCTGCCATCCACCTGTCAGTTCAACGGGTATGAGACGAAGTTGCCTTTGTGTATAATATATCATAGTATTTGTTGTCTTGGCTCACTGTGCATAATACCTCTCGTTACTCTGTAGTTGACCACCTGTCATCCTGTTGTGACAAGATGTTTCAGCTGCGGATTACATCGCGTTTCAATTTTTCTCCCCCATTTAAATTTGGATGTCTTTTTTTACATGAAAGTTCCATCATTATTTTACTTAGGCTGCATTTCACAGATTGTTCATAAACTGTTGTGTGTCATTGTCCATAGTTTTTGTACATGGTAAAATTTTAAGCTCTAAATCAACTCGTACAGAGTTTATGTAAGAGTTAGCTCTGTTAGAGTTTCATGCTTTCATTTATCATCTGCTTCTGAAAATATAAACCTTTAATGTTTATTGTAACAATGTTGTGGGTCTTGTTATTTAAAACCCATCCGCTTTCATTGTTTCCTTCTCCAAGCCACCCAGAACCTTTTTGAGATGAGAAAAAACATTTTATGCAGTTATCGACTCTTAGCCTTTTCATATTTTGTCTCTACACATTAAATTATTCAAAGCAGAGAGGGGAGTAGTATGTAGCTTAAACTCCGCTGGGCAGTAAAATGCAAATCAATAATCAATACCAAACAGCCTGAAGACTGTATGGGACATTAAGCTGTTTATGTTCGCTTACTGATCGGACAGTATTGATCACAATTATGAAGGCAAATGTGTGTGGTCATGTGGTATGTGGTCTTGGGGTGAGTGCATGTATGTGTGTGTGTGTGTGCGTGTGAGAGAGAGAGAGAGAGAGAGAGATGTCCCACTTGAGTTGTACAGGCTCGTGAAATTGCAAGCCAGTGTTTTCAGCAGATGACGTACAATAACACAGCATTATGCTATTCTTATCGGGGGGTAGGGGGGTACTGCACAATAAACATCTATGCTCTACAGCGGAATGGTCAATGCTGGCGTGCCCTTCCCTGACAAGGTAAAGGAAAAAAAGTAGAGGACCGGCAGCAGGACTACAACCTAAAATCTATACAATCTACATCCGTCAGCTATCACAATAAAATACATCTACTAGCGACCTTAAACAAAACGCCCATATAACATCATCGCCGGACATATACGAGAAGGGCGCGTGCCATTTAAACGACGCAAACCTAGACCAGAGTCCCATTCATTCGTATAAATTGAACAGTAACATGAACACCAGAAAGCGTATTTGAAAAGCCCGGAACTCCCCACATTAATACATAAGGACAGTACAGTCCCGCATGTGTATTATTAATCAGGAGAGCACACGTTTAATAGAGAATTTAATGTACACCCAAAAGACAAAACAAATTATACGTTTCATGTAAAATGTATGGAGAGACTTCAGTTCGTCTATTACACGGGTAACACTGGTGTCCCACGATGTGCTCTCCAACTCCGCGCGGCTATCGCCCCCTCCCAAAAGGATGAGGGTTGATTTTGTATTACACAGCGACACTGCGGAGGCAAGGGTTTCCCCAACTTTTCCGCCGAACCATGCGAGGTAACACCAAGCAAAGGACTCGTCGTTTTTGGTCTTACATTCGCCAGTATTCCCAAAACTGGGCGTTTTGTTTGCTCGTTGTTTTTTTTTTATTCCGACCGCAAAATCAACTACGACCCGCCCGCAATCTGGTCAGCCAAAATCAGGCGTGCGCCAAACGGTTAAAAAAAAAACACCCACAAACTTTAAATTAATCAATTACACACGAAAGGGCAAATAAGGCAACGCGGTACCTCGGAATGACACTTTAGCAATCCTGTCTCCCTTTCCCCGCAGGTCTGTAACCCTTTTTAGCTGGACGACGAGAGCCATGGCAGACGGGAGAAGGTCCACCACTTGATGAGAAACGGCAGTTTTGTCTCAGGAGAAGGAACGATGATGATATGCATATGTATAACGGCTTTGCTCTTTTAAGTCAGAACTGGAAACTGGTGCATTTTCAGCGGCTCTCTCCCTGATGAAACGAAAAATAATTTTCTCCTCCCATTCTTTCTCTGCAGCACCCGCTTTATCCCTCCAAAGAAAGAAAGTCTAAATAATTAAACGGCTTTCATTTCATCCCGCAATACGACGGCTGGCTAGGTTCCGCGCGCTTTGCTCTAAGCCTCTCTCGCTACAGCAGGGTTTCCGCGCGAAGGCTGCTGAGAAGAACTCAGCTGCTTGGGAAATACTCGAGTTTGTGCCATAGGGGGCGTCGAGATTAGAAGAAAAAAAAAAATCGCCGTGACTGAAGATGTTCTCTTGAGATTCGTGCGGCTATCGCATACCACACATCCTTGCAGCGTTCAGCATTTTACTAAACGCGCACTCGGCCAACTACCAACCAATATTGATACAGTTTCTTCATACAGTAGGCTACTAGTTTATTTGAAACGTTTTACCTGAGAATAAACAAAAAAGCAAGTAAGCCATATACTGTATAAATTAAGTTTTTTTTTATTTAAAAAAAAAAAAAAAAAAACGCTAGTAATTTGAAATAAGTGACATCCTGAGATTTGCAGAGTGAACCCCCCTCTCCATTCCACGCGTAAAAGGCGGTTGCCTGGCAACACTTTGTTGTACTTTCAGTACGTCAAGTTTGTCCAGTAGGTAGCCTGCCTATCTCAGGTCGAGCGCCATATTGTCCCGCGCAGAGAATTCGCAATAAAAGTATTTCTGGGGTGTTTAGCGTTTCCACTACCCCCTTAAATGTCGCAGAGAAGCGTCGGGACTCTGTCCACCCATAATAATGCAATCTACGTTTCTCCCGCTGTGATGCCCGGGTAAGTCAATCATTTTATGAACTAAATAAGGGAATTACGTGGAAGAAAACAAAGCCGTTTCAGTGCGTGGAACAACACCTAAGAAACTGGGGGACGACGACGGCTATACAAACTAATAACATCATTTGATTTGATATCACTGAAATACAGCTTGCTATTGAAAGCTTTGTCGTGAACTTACATTCAACACGTATCAGAAAGCTTCCTTAACGTTCCTTGGTTGTGAATGTTTGCGAATAGTTACATGTTTCAAAGTATTTTGCTCATGTGTTTGTATTATTAATATTAGTTTTTTTTTTTTAAAGATATGGCGGCTATGTGCCGACAGTGAGGTTCTCTTATGGAGACACGTTTGGAAACGCCACCGCAAAACACTTTCAGGATTACCGCTACGCAGCGATGTCAACCAGCACGAGCCCTTACAGCCTGGGTTGCATGTTTCCGTCAATCTACTCAAACAACCCTGGGCTCGCGCCCGGTAGCGCGTGCCGCGGCCCGGACAGGCGTTCGTACTCCCCCTACTGGGCGAGCAAGAACGTGGGCTTCGACAGACAAGCCGAGTTCAAGCACTTTGACCAGGTGAGCAACCAGGTGACCAGGTGAGCCAGTCAGGTGACGATTTTGGTATCGTTTGGTCTAGCAATATTCAGATTGAAAAATTTTTTAAAAATTAAAAATTAAAAAAAAACTTTAAATTGGGGGCATGTAAATCTAACAGTTTAACCAGGCCGTTGACCACAAGGTGGATAGCATAATTCAATTATGTCAGGTCAGAATGTAGTAAAGTACGAAAGCAGGACCGTTTAACACTTCTCTCTTCTCCCTACAGCTCGCGCACCAACACAGGGAGCATTACCTGGACACCACCGGGACCCGGCTGCCAGTACCTTATTTTGTCACAGCACACGGCCATGAGGAGCAGCGCGCAAAAGGCTAACCCAGGGATACACAATGATTCCCCATTTAAAAAAAAAATACTATAAAAAAATAAAACTTAAACCTGGAACGATTGCTGTACTGACTGTCAATACAGCTTACTGTGTTTCGTCGGTTGGAGGCATCCTATGAACCCTATAAACTGTCATATAGGCTACACACATGTAACCTACCTAGTCATAGCCGCTACATGGTCGGGCAGCAACTAATTAACGAGATAAAAAGCATCGTTCAGACTGTCATCAGTGTTAGAAATACCGTACACCTTCATTCACATCCTCGCGCTGAGAACGGTGTGTACTCGCTGGCTGCGTCTCGAGCCAAATGCACTTATCTTTGTTTCCATAAATAAACTGCCGTTTCTCCCAGCGTTGCTGTTCGTTTTTGACCCCAAAGTCATAGTCACGATTCCCATATAAATGAGCTCGCAATAAAAAGCGTTACGTGCACCAACATTCCTATTTTGTCGAGTGTGAAAACATTCCCAACAAGATGGAAAAAACAGGCTCACTTGACACAAGAGTAATGTAAAGCCTACACAAAAACGAGGACGTGTAGACTGAGGATTCATCTTTGTCACTAGACAGCCATGGGGATATTTTTTTCCTCTCAAGTGCAGATTACTGTACATTAGTCTCTCCACTGTGTGCTCATTAGAGAATCCCAAATTTCCTCGAGTTAGAAAAGTTAACCAAAAAGTGTTTGAATGTGCAATATGCAATTAGGTTTGGGTAGAGGGGTAGGTGGGAATGTGCCTCGGGGCAGGGGGCAGAATTGGACAACTGTCCTACAATTTGATTGTGAGAATCACACTGGCACTCTGGTTTCCGCTCAGTAGGGCCAATAATGCCCCCTGGTGGCTTATAAAATACATTACAAGTAGTCCATTTTCTTTTAAAGGTGGGCCATGGGTACACCGTTCAGTTTAGTAACCTTTACGTCATTCTCTTCTACAACCCAAGTCTCTGCGATTGCTGTTAGGCATTGTACAAATTGGTAGCAGTGTGGTCAGACAAGAGGCTAAACTTCCTTCATCCAAAGCCTGTGTAATTGGTACCCCAAAGCTGGTGACTGTTGCAAAAGTTGAACACAATACTTCATCATAAATTTGTGAAAGTTCAGCAGATAAAAGAAAAGGTCAGAAGACAAAAAAAAGAAAAAGAAAAGTAAAACAAAACAAAAACTTCAAAACAAGGGACAATGTAATCAGTGGCTCACAAACCGCAAGGAGCTTGCACTGCAGGTAGCAGGTGAAGTGCATGCAGCGGGTGGTATCCACAAAGGCGTCCATCTTAAAAGAGCTGGCCGCATTTAGGCAGTGGCTTTATACAAACAGGCCTGATGAAGACAATAGGCTACAGCACGGTTGATTGCTAATCAGCCTCAGCTGTGTCTTGTTGTATAGGTGGGACTGGCGCTGTCCGAGGTTCTGAAGGCGGTCTATGGGAGGTAGAAGGAATCTCGGACGGCAGCCAAATTACAGGAGGAACCCTCTCCGCTCCTACCCCAGCATGACATGTACCCTTTGACCCCTTTAAGGTGTAACATCACAAATATGTGGTTGCAATGTTCTTAACTGAACATTCTAATGCCGACGTAACAATCACTAAAGGCAACTGGAACCAATGGAGTTCTAGAATGTTGAAAAAACAAAAAAAACAAACCGTAAAAAAACACTAATTAAGGCACTGCATTCGCCACCTGTGGCCGGAGTGTAAGATTCAACATGGCGATCTTGGTCTCTGCTTTCGTGTGTAGGCTAATTGCCGGTGTCATTTTCCTGCTCCGGGCATGTTGCACCTGGCTGTACATTGTAGTATTGCACAGGTAACCATTCGAGCATCACGTCTCTTCTTACATACAGATGGTTGCTGTCTTCCGCAAAAACAGGGAGCTCATCTACGGTAAGTACAAAATAGTCACTGAAGACATTTTTTATCCCCCCTGGCGGCAACCCAAGAAAAAAAAGGAATTCTGTTACCCAGTTCAAGTTATCAATTTCGAGGCTTTCATTGGATATAAAGAGTGTAGAGCTAAATTAGTGTCAAAATCTAACAAACAAAAATACTCTGTTGGAAATATTGTGGGAAGATATGCTTCCAATGCTCAATGCATTTGTTTAAAACTTGTTTTGCGTTTGCAGAACCGGCTGTGTTTGCATAATGTGTATTTGACAACCATGCTTTATTTCTTTGATAACATTTTTCGTATTTGTAAAATATGCGGTGTTTGTTCGTGAAGCGTGATGTTTTATAGAACTGTTTTGTGTTTGCAAAACAAATTGTGTTTGTTTGACGATCGTGTTTCGTGTTTGCAAAACACACTTTGTTTGCGGATCGTGCGAACATGTTCTGTTTGTTACTGTAGGTTTCGACACTAAATTAGCTCCATAAAACAGAAACTTTGCTTAACGTTAACGCTGATAAATGATCGAAGAGATTGTGGATTCTGCGGTATGTACAAAGTAGGCTATCTCTTGTGTGTAGGCCTTCCGTCTAGTGTATTCAGCCGAAGCACTGCGGGTTCCCACGACTAGACGCAGTGGGGATCAAAGTAGCTTTAGTCGAGCACACAGGTTTAAACGAATCGTCACTTAACAGCGACTCCTCTGATCGTTACTTTCCTTTGTCTGACAATAAATGATAAAAATGTCCCTGTCTGTTTTAATAGATATTACCCCTCAATCAGAATCAGAATCAGAATCAGAATCGAATTTATTGCCAAGTACATTTACACATACGAGGAATTTGCTTTGGTCAACACACCGAGGCAGCCATCTGCGGCGCCAACGTATTAGATGATCCCCACAAAAGTTCTGTGTTTTATGAAAACCCCACATCCACTCGCCTTTTGTGTGGTTAAATAACTACAGTCCACTTAAACGCTGCCGGCGAGCAGATTCAGAGCAATCACCTCTGTGCGTTTTTTAAAAATTATTCTTCTTGGCAACAGCACAGCATTGACATGCATACAGATGAATGGTGTTCATTGTTTCCAAACAAGAATGCGTGAAATTTGCTAACCGCAATACACAATTCAATATTTTGAAAGGAAACTACCAAATAAACCACCAGCCCGAACGCCAGACGGCAGATGTTGTGGTAGATCGAGGATAGTCTGAAGCAAAGCCCCTTACTCCGCTGTTTGTACTCCTACATTCTATAATACGTGACTCATATCATATGTCACGACTCTTTGGCTTCCTTTACGGAACTCCGTGACTTATATCTAATGTCACGCGTGCTTGGCTTCCCCTGTGGAAATCTGTATTAGCAATTAATGCAGCGACTTGCATGGCACACATAAAGTATGAACATTTGAAACGTCTGCTATACATATTTTTTACATTAGTGTTTACTCCTCATATACAAAGACCACAGGAAGGATTGTAACATAGGCTATATATATTACATGTATTTATTCGTTTCTTAGTCCACCTGTGCAAAATGTCTGAATCCAGCAAAGTTTATACATTTTCATTTCAGTCAACCGGTGCCAAGTCCTTGAGAGCAGACTTTTAAGGTGTAGCTGCAGGACTTTTGGCGCTACAGTCCTGACAGTTAATTCCACTGAGGGTTCGTTCCGCCAAGATTGCCGTTCCGACCAGGGAGGAAGTCGAGGCATGTGTTTTTCCTCTCAGCTCGAGAACAGCCTTGAAATCTCATCAGTGACGTTTCACATGCAGGTTGTCGCCCGGTTTCGCGCATGATGCAATAGTAGCTTTGTCCGTCTGACAACGCACGAAATTCGGCGCCTATCCGGCCCCGGTATCCGCGGGCGGGCAGAATTCTCGAAGGTGGAAGCAGGTGCGCGCGCCCTGCATTCCCGAAAGAATGGGACCGACTGATTTGACAGCGCGTGTTTAAAGCGACTTTACGGGCAGCCGCGTGGATTAGAATGATGTCAGAGCAGATGTCTTGAGTCACCCGGCAAAAATGTTGTGCAGAAGACCAGAGCCATACGCTTATTAAGCTACTGGAGTCGGAGGAGGGTGGGGCTCCATTTAAATCGAATAAAAACAGTGATACTGTTTCGCCGATGCTTGAAGATGAACTAAACATTGTCTCTTGCAGTGAAGGTCAGAAGGCAAACATCACCTTGCCCTAAGCTGGAAACTCACCCGACATACGTGGAGGACCAGGTCATTGCCCATAGTCATGCCAATGCCTTCAAAAATAAGTTGCAATCTTGAGCTAGTCCACGTGGACTAGCTCAGACACACACAAACACGCGCGCACACGCACGCACCGGCGCGAGGACACACACACACATTAGAATACGATCATTAGAATTTTAGAGGACGGGCTCCAGCCGCGTAACTGCCTACAGTTCGGTACAGCGGGTACCCAGTGGTGGAAAGCAAGCTTCCTTCTGGTCGGTTGAGTGGGAGGGGAACGGCCCGACGACGCCTACGTTTGATTCTCGGTAACCGCCAGAAGGGGGAGACAAACGCAAAGGGGGGAACCGTGTTGGAGAGAGAGAGAGTCAGACGTGTCCGTCTGTCTTTTCCGAAATCTTTCTCAGCCGTTCCCCACTCACTGTAGCGCCCGCGCGCCAGGATTATCACACTTATTCACAATGTCTCTAACTACAGTAAGGACCCTCCTAGCCTTTTCGCTATCACTGTTTGCCCTGAGTCCAGGAGCTACAGGTAAGGCAAATCTTCCCATATTCTTTCCTCCACGTGCACTGGGGTCGTGCCTTCCGTTTGCAAGAATGCAAGTATATTTGCAGTGCATTCTTGCAGGATTGCTTTTGCAGAGCTGATTGGGGCATGGTCGTTTTCCTTTTCTTTAGAATAAATTGCATGTGTTTAATTGGACAAAGAAGTAGTTTATGAGTGTCCAAAATTATATTTATCATTGACTTTTTTTTTTTTGTAAACAAACTTTTTTTAGTATTCAAGTGGAGAGATTGGGGTTAATAAGTGAAAATTAGGGAGGTTAATTAGGTCATAGCCCGGCAACACAACAGGAATACTTTTTAACACAGTTGTGTGCTTGAGAATATTTAAATATTTATACTTATTTCTAATGCATCATTTGTAGAATATTAACAGCAAGGGCATTGCTTGGATGGACTTCAATACTGTGTGTGTGTGTGTAGGAGAGAGAGAGACAGAGAGAGATAGCATGATGTGTGCATGTGCTGTACTTGGTAAGAGACTGACCATTCTAATGACAGTAAGCATATTATCACATTGTTTTTTTGATTTATGTGATCATAATTTGGCAGACAGTTTACCCACTCTCTCATGGAAATTTCCTTACTGTTTAAATTAGCAGGTTTCCAGAAAAAGCAAAAATTCCTGGAAAACACAACCAAAAAAGGAAAGCAATAATTTTTTTCCTGTTATCAGTAAATGACAATCTTGCAAAGTGCATATGTATAAAAACATAAGGGAAAAAATTGCAAGAAAAACACCAGACACGTTTTTTTTTCCAGACAAAAAAAAAATGAAAATCTGGCTCGTCTAAAGTCTGGTGTTTGCATAATAGCGCTGCTGTGGAAGATTTCTTGCACAGGAGCTGCAGCAGAATGAGGAAATCTGACCACATATCTATACCTTTTCCACAGCATTGCCGCTTCTGCAAGGAAAATGTGATGCTCCTGTCTGGCAAAAAAAAAAAAAAAAAAAAAAGATTACGGTGTGCACTGGCTTCAGACATATACATGGCTAGAGCTTCGGCTTCGGGTCTGCCGTTAAATGACAGGGCTTGCGTTAGGTGTTAGATCGGCATCCCATCATTTCCAGTGGCTTCTGCGGAGCCAGAACCTGTGACCTAATTTGGCTGCGGTGGGGGATTGCATAGCGGCCTGATGGTAAACTCAGTGAGAGGAGACGCCCCCCCCCCGAGTTCTGCGGTTTTCGGAGGGGGGGGGGGGGGGTCTGTCCGTTATCAGGCGAGTTCCACGTGCCGTGAGCTCGGGCGCTTTTTATTTATTTAGTTGCGTCAGGCTTCTGGCGATATTTCACCAATAATAAAAAAAGAAGAAAAATTAGCTTCTGCAATGGCTCAATTTATGACAGCAGTTAAAGTGAGAGGTTTTTATGAGCGCAAAGACGCCCCCACCACCTCCTGTCCTTCAGAGAGATTTGACCAACCGATTTTCCCTTCGAGTGGGCGTGGCTAGAATCAGACTCGTCACAACATTCACTAGCGACAAAAACAGAAACAGTGGGTTTGGGAGATGGACCAGCAGTGATGGAGTTAATGGAATGGACAGTTAGGGGGGCGGGGGTGGGGGAGGGGGGTCGGTATTCAGAGGTAAGTACAGATAGGCAAAGCCCTTGGGGGTGGGGTTGGGGGCGGGAGGGGGGGGGTTTGCGATTTTGACTGGAAAGCACGACCGTTCAGAAACGCTCAAGTGGATTGCATGAATTCCTTCCTCCCATAAAAAAAAAAAAGTTAAAAAAAAAATACGATCATGAGAATTTGAGCCAGCAGTTTTTCATCAAAAGGTTTTCGATAAAACCAGTGAGCAACTGAAGGGTTGTGCCTCCTTTTTGGCGGGATTGTCCTGCTCTATGCCCCTCCCCCCAATCCCCCATCCCCCACTCCCCACTCCTCGGTAAAATGCAAAGTTAAGTTTAATTTATAACACATAAAATGGGGGGGCGGGGTGATTTGGCCCCTGCAGCAGCTATGCAATGGGGGACCCCCCCCCCCCCGAAAATAAGCTTGAGGATATGTTAGGTCACGCTCTTTCAGAAGGGTCCAACGCCCCCCTCCCTCCCCCTCCCCACCCCTCCTCAGAGGTGTGTCCCAGAAGGAGGTGGGTTTGGAAGCCTCAGAAACAGACTGCTGTGTATTGTTAGTTGCCACGTTACAAATGTCTCTGTTCCTGACTTCAGAGTTGTGCCTCCCCCCCCCCACCTCCTCCACCCCCGATTTTCTGGATTGTCCCCTTTACCCCCCCCCCCCCTCGCGAATGAGATCACCGGTGTCAGTGTGGACTGAAGTTATTATAGCAGCTGTTTGGCGTGTTTCTGAGACGCTGACCTTCTCCGTTTGGCTCAAAAATAAAGGGAACGGGTGGCAGTGCGGATTAATGGTGTGGGGAACTGGGCTCGTCACTGAAAGGTTGCAGGTTTGATTCTCAGGTGAGACACACTAAAACAGTGGGTTGTACCCCTTGAGCAAGGTACTTAACCTGAATTGCTTCAGTAAATAGCCTCATAGAAAGTGTATAAATGGACACCGTGTAGAAGTTCAAAAGCTGTGTAAGTCGCTCTGGGTAGGAGCATCTGCTTAATGCTTGAAACAAATCACTCAACGAATAAGGACGAGAGCCCTCCCTTTGGACTCCTGGATTCTCTGCTTTTGAGGAGGAAATGCGCCCAGCGATAACCTGCTCCTCCACTGAGTCTCTGTCTTAAGGGAGGTGGGAAGGGGAAGGAGGAGGAGCAGGAGGAGGAGGAGTAGGAGGGCGTGTCTCCATGTCCGTAAGAGTTTAAAATCAAATGAATCACATTTACAGTGTGACCCTCCCCAAATCCCCCATCCCCACGCCCGGTGGTCCTGCTCAGACAGCACGCTGGTCGCCAAAACACGTCCGCACACGCTCAGAAGAATTTTGCTCCCCCCCATGCCCTGAAATGAGGAATTTTTCATTTTTCTTTTTTTTCTTGTCAGTTTTTCTTTTTAAAAGAAATTTGCATTTTGGATTTCCCGTGAGTCTCGGACAAGACTTTATCAGGGAGAACATAGGGAGGAGGGCACGCAAGTGTGGCTGAGTCAGGGGTCAGGGATCAGGGGTCACAGGTCAGGGATGGGCGGGAAGAGAAAGCTCTGGTGGTCGAGGGAGGCACCACCCAGGTGTCCTTCAGGTGTCTGCTCCTGACAGGTTTATCAGCGTCTGCAGACGGGCCCAGCCGTGTGAACACGGAACACTTGGCGGATCAGCGGTCTCCCGCGTAACACGCTCTCTCCGCTCCTGTGACTGACGGACACGGAGAGTTCAGCTGAGTCACATCTCGGCAGGGAATGAAAGGGAAACGCATTTCCCACACGAGCGAGAGAAACAAACAGGAGCCACTGCCCTCTCTGGAGTACGGTCGAACGTTACATTCGATTATTACATTTATTTAACCCTGAAAAATAGGTCTTTTGGAACGTTTGTTTTTTCAAAATCCCAAGTTCTAAGTCAGTGTTCTAGAACTCCATTGCTTTGAGTTACCAGCAGTGATTGTTGCATCAGCATCAATCACATATTTGTGATCTTATACCTTAAAGGGATTTTCCACAGTTGATACAGTAATAAATATAAATAAAAAAAAACACAAAAAAGTAATCAAACACAGGCTAGAAGACAGGTGCAATCTCTGTAGTGTAAACACAAGCAAATTACATAATTCGCATTTAAAAACAATTGTTCTCATATTTTCCGTTCAGAATGCCCATTGCTACAGTTAAAAAGCCTTCACTGTAAGATGCTTTATTACAAACATGAAACGTTACTCCTCTTGTTTTTATATTCAAAATAAGAGGGAGAAATGCAGCTTCTTACAGCAGACTGCCTTGACAGTAAGCTGACGTGATTGTCACTCGACATTAGACTCAGTTCAGCTGAGCAGAACATTGTATATCCTACATCAGCCAAAGAAGCTGGCTGACATGACACGGTTGTTGCTCACATAAAATACCATAAGATATAAAACAAATACATGCACACAGCACTGTCATAATTCAGTGCTGAACACTGACACGTAACAGCTCCTTATGACAAGTGACATGCACTACAAGACAAGACAGTAAACGTTCAGTAAATATTTTGGGATATAAATTAGATTCGTAAGTGTAGTTTATGCTGGCTGGATGGGTGTTGTTCACGTTGACAAGCCTGCAAGTTTATCCCTTGGAGGAGAAGGTTTTTCGGAACGTTTTTTTCCAAAATTTTAGGTCAGTGTTCTAGAACTCCATTGTTTGTTACGTCAGCATTAGAATGTTCAGTTAGGGACATTCCAATCACGTCTGATCGTTTGCACCTTAAAGGGTTAAAAGATCAGATGCAAATGTTCAGGGTGGGGAGCCCTGGTGCGATTTTCAGTGGCAGTCTGGGTGATTTGAAAAGAGGGGGGGGGGCAGGCAGAAATGTGTTACGTGGTGGAGGCTGAGTGAGGGGGGGGGCAGGTTTAGCACAGGTGCACACCTCAGGGCTGTTTCCAGGCGCTCGCCTACCCATCAATCGATTTCCAGAGCCTCCCACGCCATACCCCCAACCATCTATGTGCTCAACTTTCCCATGAACCTCAACACCCTGCCCCACACCCACGCCGATACCTCCCAACACACTCCCCCACTGCGTACCTCCAACACACTTTCCCCACTGCATACCTCCCAACACACTCCTCCCACTGCGTACATCCAACACACTCCCCCCTGCGTACCTCCAACACACTTCTCCCCACTGCATACCTCCAACACACTTCCCCCACTGCATACCTCCAACACACTTCTCCCCACTGCGTACCTCCAACACACTTCCCCACTGCATACCTCCAACACACTTCCCCCACTGCATACCTCCAACACACTTCCCCCACTGCTACTCCAACACACTCCCCCCGCATACCTCCAACACACTTCCCCCACTGCATACCTCCCACCCCCCACCTCCACACTTCCCTGCATACCTCCCAACACACTTCCCCACTGCATACCTCCCAACACACTCCCCCCACTGCATACCTCCCAACACACTCCCCCCACTGCATACCTCCCAACACACTTTCCCCACTGCGTACCTCCCAACACACTCCCCCCACTGCGTACCTCCAACACTGCCAACTTTTGTGCCTGTCTTTTAAGGTATATACAGTATATGCAATGCCATGAGAGTTGCATATTTGAAAAGCAACAAAATAAAATAAAAATATGTAACGAAGTAAAGATACTGAGTTATTTAATTTTAACACTCTGTATTGTAGCTTGTATCTGTTGGGTTCCTTGCATTGTTTTTGGAAAACACAGGTTGCTTCATGATTCTATGATACTTCAGCAGTTACACTCGCCCAGTCTTCTCAGTTAAGATAAGGCTGACAGATTAAAATGTTTTGTGTTGTATGCTGACGGCAGTCCTACATACCCGACTGTGTAGCATCACCGCAGCTGTGCAAGCTAATCTGAAAGGAACTGTCAATCAAAGGCGCTATTTTCAGGTAGGCTCTTACAGTAATGAGTCCTTAACTTGTGGCGGCAAGTCCAAACAGTGACGGACGTTTACAGTATAAACGAGAGGGAGCTCTTATTTCAACCCTTTGGGTTGAAAACGGAGATGCCTGGAAATTTCGGTAATTACTTTCGGTAAAGGCCGTGCAATCAGGGTTTTTAACTAAGGTGATTTAAACGTTTAATCATATTGCCCGCCCGCACGCATCAGTGTTATATTTCGCCACTTGTGCTTCTGTTTAGGCTCAGCCTTCCAGAGCAGTCAGCGCGAGCGGATTTGCGAAGGCACACCCGACTCCATCTCTTTCGCGGACGTCTGACAAACTAATTTTCCGAAAGCGCTCTTGGAGTGGGTACGGTGGCGGAAAAAAAATCAGACACGTCACAGAAATACCGTTCGGCAAAGCAGCAAAAACAGCTGATCGAGGACAAGGGAACGTAGCTTACGGATCGGAGCGCACAGCCAAAGTTGTTGCCGATGAGAAGGCAGCCCAGAGTCGTCTCTCACGCCACACGGAGGGCTAGCTCACTTCCTGTCTGAGGAGGAAGTGGAACTTTCTCGCCTCCCCTAACTTCTGGGGGGGGGGGGGGCGTCTTGGTGATACCGCTGACAGAGCAGGAGCGGGTCGCTCTGCCAGGGACAACAACCCCCCCCCCGCCCCCACGTCCCGCCGTGGAAGGCTGATATCTGCGCCGTCTGTCCCGTCTGTGTGCACTGCCGTCGTAAATCTGTCTGCTAGGCTCCCGCCAGGAAAGAAAGCGGACATTAAAAAAAGAAGAAAAGAAAAAATTAATAATAAAATAACATTTTTTAAAAATGTTTTCCAACTCTGTAGCTGCAGTAGGTCTGAGAGCGAACAGATGGTACATGTGGCACTTGAACCGGACAGCGTATTTTTATTCCACTAATCTCTGTATCTGTGTAAGTGAGCGTGAGAGGCGTTCACGGGCCTGTGCCCTAGTGGCACACTAGGGGGCGCCATTGTAAGCTGGTGGTATTTTTCTTGGCTGCGTCTCAGGGATTGTGATGGATAAGGCAGTGGACTATGTGCTCTTGCCAATGCTCAGGGAGGGTGTGAATGTATGTGCATGGGAAAACGCAGGGATTTAACACATCACACAAAACACGAGCAGGTTAATCGTGCGACGCGTAGCTCTGCCCCGCATTGGGATTTGCTCAGTTGGCTTAGTTCATGTGGAAATGAACAGACTGCTCATACCAAACACACAGAGAGAGCGACTGTTTTTGGGAGCTGGGTTTGTGAACATGAGATTGGTCGCAGGTGTGCGAATCTCGCACCTGATGCTAAACACATGAGCTTTCCAAGCCCCAGGTATGGGGGCGGGTTGGCAGGTTCCCCTTTCACCTTTACCTGTGGATAAAACAGATGGAGGGAACCGTGGAAACCACCTGGCCTTAAATTGCACTCCAGCGTCTGCTGTTAAAACATGGCGTGAAAAGTTAGCGTAGCCGGTGTCGCTTGCTCTGCTTGCAGTCCCATCATTGCAATCAACCACAGGTCTCTTCTCACTGTTCTCATAGTTATTCCCCTATATACATACTCATCAACAGGGTATAAATACATATGTGTTTTGTTTGTTTCTTCCTCACTCTCTCCACTTTTCGCTGTGGTTTGATGTTCATTTATTTACCCTCTCGTTATGGAAACACACGTTTTATTTTTTTTTTTGCTTACGTCATGCCGCGAATGCGTTTGGACGGTCGGACCGCATTCCGGAACCCCCGGGGGTTCTTTCATCTTCGTCTGCGCATTCTGTTTGCGTTCCCAAACTTTTTTTCTCTTTTCGTCTGGTGTGCAAATAAATCAGTTCAAATGAAATCCAGTCGAATCGGATCAAACCGACCTCGGCTGTCTGCTCCTCCCCTGGCTGGTAAATGGCGGCCATGTTTTGTGGGGAGCCCGTGTTGGTTTATAACATTCGGGGAAACAAAACTCTTGCTAATTGGCTGTGGTATGAGGTATATGAGGCTTCAAACGGGTCCCCTTTTCTTCGTTTTTAACTGCCAAAAAACACGGGGCACAAAAAACAACCAGGCGGCGTTATTCTAACACGTCTCGAAACACGGCCATTTCTGGAGTGTTCAGCGCATGACATCACTTCCTCCTGAGATCAGGAAGCAGGGCATTTATTTTTTTCTTCGTTTTTTTGCAGTGTTGTCAATGCGCAGAACAGCTTTCTGGGTCATGTAGTTCAGGCAGAGACTGTGTGGGTGTTCCAGCCCAGGCTTGATACAGTGCCGGATGCTCTCTAGTCTGTTGCTATGGTAGCCATAGATGAGCTGGGTGTCTTAGGGCAGGGGCTCTCTGGTCTCATGGGAAAAGGGGCCGGCGTAGGGTGCAGGTGTTTGTTTTAGCCCAGAACGACAACACCTGATTCTACTTATCAACGTCTTGATTGAAGACTGTGATTGGCTCATTAGTTGAATCAGGTGCCCTTGTACTGGGCTACAGCAAAAATCTACTTAAGCAACATCGGCCTTTTTCTGATAAGATTGGACACCCCTGACCGAGGTCCACTAGGAGAAGAGTAAGAGATTATGTGTGCATGTGTGTGTGAGTGTGCGTGTGTGTGTGTGTGTGGTGTGTGTGTGGGGGGGGATTTGTTTTTCTTTTAATGAGACCAATAAAATGTGATTACATCCCTTTCCCCATAAAAAGATATTGACCATTAAGACGATTGTTAATGGGTCAAATAAAAATGAATTTGCCTGAAACAAGAGTTCTCTCGTACACAACAGAATGTGCAGCGTGAATTCAGCTCAGTCAGTTTATATGAGCGCAAATGGAATCAAATAGTTCTCTTATCAATTTACAGTTTACTCTGTCAGTGCTGATTTCACATGGCACATTTTGCTGGGTAGAAGGTGATAAAGCTGACGCAGAATTTCCAGCCGTGCATGATGGGATTTATTTTGTCCTGTCGTCTGGTAATAGTATTTGTGGAGGTGTTATTTGGCTGTCGTAGCCATCAGTTCCTCCAGTGTAAACGAAACAGACAGAGTCACACATACTAAAATGTTCAGAGCTAAATCAACTCTGATATAGTACGCTTAACTCCAGTAGCGTGTATGTGACCCCTTCTTGGACTCATATAGCCTCTGTTAGAGTCAAACTAACACTGGGGAATTTACTGTGTGCGCACCGGCAGACACTGATACTAAAAAAAGAAGATATAAAAAATAAGATAGTTGAATGTGAGCGCACTGTGTCAGTCTAGACGTGGTTTATGGACACCCAGCAGACAGTTTTATCTTTCAGAGGCTTGTGTGTGGCGCCCAGAAGTTCACATGCTGATTTTTTCAGCCACAATGCATTGTGAAATGCCTCCTTTTAAAAGCATTAACTCCTTGAAGGTGAAAGATCACAAGGACGCGACCAGAATGTTCTTAGCTGAACGTTCTAATGCTGATGTAACAATCGCGGCCGGCGACTGAAAATCGTGGAGTTCTAGAACATATATTATCCCTTATTTTGTTTTTTTAAATGTACTGTGTGTTGAGGCCTCTGTGAAATGCACTTTAAATGAGTGATGACTTGACTGGAACACACTGACTTGGAATTTTGAAAAAAAAAAACATTCCAAAATACCTCTTTTTAAAGTATTAATAAAACAAGTAGGAGAAAAACACTGAGGAGAAGGCTATCACTTCACAGTTCCTCCCGTGTGAAAATATTTCCATTAAACACAGCCATGTGTGATTTACGCACTATTTATGTGAAGCACACAACATAGTTATTCACTTATAATTCACTTACCACGCAAGTAACATGTAAATGGTATGCAGTTACTTAAAGGGCGTTAGGATAGCTGCTAATGTGTAATCTGCACTTGCCCTAACTGTGACCCTAACCTCAACCTTAAACCCAACTGCCTCTGAATTTAATTACGTGCCTGTAGGTATGGAAACCACATGAATTCGCTTGCAATAAAGACGCTGCAACCCATGATACTCAAGCCACCTGTTTCGCTTCAGCCCTCTAAGGTGTGAGATCACAAATATGCGGTTGGAATGTTCTTAACTGAACACTCTAATGCTGATGAAACAATCACTGCTGGTAATTGAAAGCAATGGAGTTTTAGAACAGTGGCTTAGAATGTTGAGAAAAACATCCCACGGAACCTACTCTTCAATGGGTTAAGCTCTCTGAAGACTTTCTAGCATATGCTGTGTTGTGAACCTTTGTTTGCATGAGTTGTCAGATAGCCTACTTATAATAAAAGGGTCAGTGCCCAAAAGCTTGTGTTACGGTAAGGTAGATAGAGTTTGAGCCCTGATCAGAATCCTCTCATTAACCAGCATAAGATCAGCAGTTTTATTTTGGTGAATTTTTTTGTCAAGCTGACATACCAAATCATGCAAGTTTGTCCTTGAGCCTTGAGACCGGAGGTCCCTATCAGACGTGCATATAGAATTATGGCTAAATTTGTCTTTAATTTCGTACAGTTTGGCTACATTCTCATGTGGCTTTTCTTTTTTAAACATATGCCGGTTCCTAAGGGATAAACCGTTGATTAGTCCAAGCTGCTGTAACACAGTGTTTCACATCCATTTCTGTGATTGTGCTCGTCCCTGTAGTCCACAGCAGTCCTGAGGTACATTTTGCTTCCATCTGCCTGAACTGCACTGGAAATGTTTTTTTTTTCCTCTTCTTCTAATACTGTGCAATGTTAATGCTAACCGCAGTTCAGCGCACAGACCTGGCGCACCCACATCTTGCCAAAATATGCAAAAAAAAAAAGATCAAAGAGTCACAGATGCCGATATCCAGGCATGTAGCAAATACCGCGATCGAATGGTTTGCTGAAAGTGATATATCGACACATGTAAATGGTTTAGGAACCTGAGTTACGAAGGGACTTATTTTTTTCCACACAAAAACAAGATGAAACTTGTAACTCCTGTATGCCAGGTGCAGTGTGCTACCCTGTTTATTTAAATGCGTTGCACACACGGCATGGCAGGACATTGTCTTCTCTGATTGGCATCTGGCCTCTCAGCCACCGTATAAAGATTCCATCAGTGAAGTCATTGCCCAGAAACAGACAGATGAGAAATGTCATTTTGTATTTGAATTGAGGTTTCTGGCACACGGGGTTGTTTTTACCGTCCATTCCAGAGTGGGGTTCCTCGTCCCGAGTAACGCAGCTTGGTTAATTTGTTATGAAATTTCACATTGTGTGTTGAAAATTCTAAATTCAGACAGTTTGATGTGATGACAGGGGTGCGGAGTTACGGTCCAATAACGGTGATTCCAAAGGAACCACAAAAAATAAAAATAAAAACCTCATACTGCACTCAACTCGGGAGTCTGAAATATTCTCTGAAAATACCTGTCGGGATAAAACACCTGTGCTGTTTGTTGCAGCCTCTTGAGTTTCAGAGATTCTCTGAAAATACCTGTCAGGTGGAACACCTGTGGTGTTTGTGTTTGCTGCAGTCTCTTGTGACAGAGCCTCAAAGTCTCTCTGAAAATACCTGTCAGGTGAGACACCTGTGGCGTTGTTTTTGCAGCCCTGGTGCCCCTGAGGCCGCAGAATGTGAAGCTGGTGCCCGTGGAGAGGGGCCTCCTGGTCTCCTGGGACCCCCCCGGCGAGCTGGACGACCGGCCCGTGGAGCGCTACAGCATCGGCTACGGCAAGTCCATGAAGTCCCTGCGCTACACCAGGGTGGATGGGAGCAAGAGATCGCAGCTACTGGAGGATGTGGGTGAGAAAACTGCCCGTTCGCCCGCTCTGTTTCGCAGGAGTTATAACAGGGAAGCTACAGTATAGACAGACAAATATCAGATTTACTGAATATTTGTTTTATTTCGGCAGCTCGCTTGTGTTAAAGAATATCCAAGTAGATCCCCACTGGAGTTATGAGTTGTAGTAAAATGGCCGGTGTCAGCTCAATGCTAACAGAGGACATACGATCTGGCCCAGAACAGAACCATATACACTACTCTACAAAAGTTGATTTGATCTACTCTGTTGCTAAAGTTGCTTTTCTTATCCCAAGTGTCGGACAAAATGTCTGGTTGATTTGCAGATTTACCAGTTACAGCACTAATATAAAACCTCTATGGGACATTTGTAAGACATAATATATAGGCTACATATAAAGTTTTCACATTTGATTTTCTATATTTATATGTATATATACTCTAAAAATACACCATTGTAAGTAAATGATTACAGTGCTCTTTTTAAATTGGCTCAGTTTGGGTTCTTTGTATTATAAATTCTAAACTCTGATGACAAGCCTTTTCCGTTGGCACTGCACCCATAAAGAAGTTGCATTAACTCATATTGTGCTGTTCAAGACTAATAGGTCCAGTAAATATATATGTAGTTCTGTGAACATTTCATTATTCCACTCAAATGCAAAACCAAAATTACCAAGTTCATGTAACTAAGTATTTCACACTGGGCCAACGTTTAAAAAAAATGGCTGCCGTCTTGGGGTGTGAACAGAATCATTAACCGAGCTTCTTCTCTCCCAGAACCTGGCGTTCTGCACTTTCTGAAAATGACCGCCGATAACAAGGATGGGCAGAGCAAGCCGGTCTACCGGGCGGAGACTCCCACGGGTGAGTAAGGACTTGGAGGGAGGACTTCTCCGTTTTCACCGATAGTTTTTTTCAGCTGGCTGGGGAACCGAATGTACAGAACTACAAGCTATGATGAGGCAATTCAAACACCGCGTTTGATATCATTCTGGCGGCAGACTGTTGTTAGTGCGGAACAAACGGAGACCCGTGGACCCAGCACCTCCTCCCGTCACACGCGCCCAGTGCAGTTTGGGCTGTCGCCATGGCGATGCGGCACGCCCCGCAATTTCGTTAAAACGCTGTTGAATTTGCGTTGAAACTTTTTTTTTTTTTTTAACTTACTGCACTACTCTCATTTACTGAAATACTGTTCTGTGCATTGCGTCTTCTGATACTTAGCAAGCCTGTATCTGTGCAGTAGACCAACATATGGTGATATTTCACACAGTGGATTGATATCGCGTGTGTTATAAGTGACAGTACCCGCGATAATATGGAGAGCATATGTGCTCTCCACCCGGCGACCGCCGTCAAACTCAGACAGTGAAAATGTATGAAATGTTCTGTAAAGTCATGTTTTGGATTCCGGGACACCCTCTAGAATTTCCTCACAGAAGATTTCAACCTCTGAGGGGATTAACTTTCACATGGTTACCAGCCCAAGAGCATTCAGAATTTGTTTGGCCATTATCTTTCCAGCACAAGTCCACGTCAGCCAATATGTCAACCCAGATACATGCGCTGTGGTTATTCTGAATTTCATTTAGGTTTTTAAGTTTAAGTTTGCAATTTACGGCTCACATGTGTATAGCCTCATGTTTAACTTCATAAGTCCCGATTTCAGGGCCCAACTATTGTCATCCACAGTACAAGAAATATTTAATTAGCTATGTCTGCTTTTGTAGTTATTACATGTTCTGCTATACTTGGAAAAATGTCTGCAGTTCATCATTATTATAGAATGTGGCCAAAACCCTTGTTTTGTGTCCAATGGAATCTCGTTCGAAAGCCAGCTTGTGTTGTGCTAGCCCTTCTTCCAAGAGCTAGCCCTATAAATCTCTCTTAAGAAATATGTCTTTTCTTTCCATGCACAAATGTGAACTCGTCATTTTATTAAATAAATAATTTCATTAATTTCAAAAGCAAACCCCTTTGCCAGGTAAAACTGCACAAGACAAAACAGATGTACGAAAATAAGAATGGATGAAACAAAAGAATGGATTTCACGCTACTTTTGACTGCTACTCTCTTGATTTTTACAATGAGAGGGATGGACAAGGTGACCTCGCCATGACCTGGATATATAAGTTCCATATTCCATTCAGAACAGGCGGGGTCGCGATACAGCGCTTTAACTGTTCTTCAGGCTGCAAGCAAACAAACGTAACTCCTCACACAAACATATTTGCGTTACTATCCGGACTTACAGTGCTACAATCTCATGGCACACAGTCTTAGGATGTGTTATGGATTCTGCTGGACTTGTTTATCTGGCCTTCAGAGGTTCCAAGCCCTGATAAAAAAAAAACATTCCCTGTCCTCTCCTCTAACAGGAAGACGATCGGCGAGGCTGGACGGCTTTGCGGTCACCAGCTCGGTGCCTTCGAGTGGATCAGTTACAGGTACCGCGAAAATATGATGTCTCCTCATGTGATCAAAGGATCAGCAGCATTGCTTCCATGTCGATTTCAAATGCGTGAAAACCAACGGTAACACCCTATTACCCTCGGGTGATGCAACTGCACCCAAAAACCAGTCCATCAGCTGGGTAGTCCCAACTGAGGAGTGTCCCAACGACTACATTATTAGGACATTGTTAAGATTAATAACTCCTTAATAATGCATTCACTGATATTAATAACCTCCAGCATTCACCCAAATCATCCCCCTTTAGAAACGGCGTAGAAGGGACAAGCACCATAAATAAGTAACATCCATGCTTCAGAGAGTTAAATAATGTTTGTGATAATAGCGATAATAAATGATTTGCAATGAGAGCGTGTTCTTGCACAGGCCCTGCTAGGAAATAAATCAGTTTCATAGCATGCATTAAATATTAATGTCTTTTATTGTTTCATTAATGGGCACCTAAGTGTTACAGAAACGCTGTAATTCGATTGATGTAAAATATCTGGAGGCTCGGCTAAACTACTGATAAAGTCTTGCAAATTTAGAGCGGAGTATCTTGCAGTACATCTGTGGATTGGCTCTCAGACTTTATCCAGGGCACCTCTGTGTCCGTTTGTCTTCATTCCAACCACAACTGCAAGCTCTGAATTTTAAAAAGCTGTTAATTGTGCTAATTAGACACTGTTAATGTCAGAAAGAGTTATGCTTGTCATGAAGATTATGCCCCCAAAAATGTCCCATATTCACTCACTTTGAATCAGTCAGGTCAACCAATGCTTTGTTTTTCTGTGGTGTGCTGTGTGATAAGTGCTTTGAATAAGAAAATGAGAATGGGCCAAACCTACATTATGTTTATGTGTTCAAGTAAGAAATAGTGAAACGACAGAAGCACTCTCAGGGACTACATTGCCCAGAGTTCCCTGTGAGAACTGTCGATGTGGCAGATGCTTAAGTTGAAATTAGTGCATCTGCATCTGCAAAGTACATTTCAGGCTAGGCGCTGTACGTGTGTGCGGGAGTGCATGTGTGTGTGTGCTAGAGAAAGCGAGAGAGACAGTGAAAGAGAGAGCGAGAGAGAGATATAGATAGAGAGAGAGAGAGAGAGACACACAGCTGGCCAAATCACAAAAAAACTGCTGATTCAAACCAAATGGAGACTCTTTTTTTTCCTGCTCTGGGATAAAAAAGAAGAAGAACTTTGAGGAAAAAGAGATTAAAGATAAGAACACTATCAGTGCTGAAGTTCGGGCTCTAAAACTGTCATGCCGACCTCCTGACGGGGGCTAACGGACAAATTACACACCGCTACGCCTGCTACGTTTAGCGTGCGGCGGTATCGTCTGTTCGCGACTCGCTATAAAATAGAGTGTTTTTCTGCGGGTGCATAGTTCCTCAGACCACAGTCAGTGCAGTGGCCAAATGCGTCAGGGGGCTCTTCCCTCAGCATTTCTGCGGATTCATTCACTACATTCAAACAGTAGGGGTAACGATCTATATGCAAACACGACCCGTGTGCCAGATTCAATGTTGAACTTTCAGCTACTGCGGTATTATTGCAACCGCTCTCGCCTCCATAAATTATCTGAAACTGTGACATGAACGTTTACACTAACACTTTACAATAAGATCACATGAACTGACATTAACTATTGTAGCTATTCACATGAATTACTGGCGTACAAATACATTAAGCATGAAATTAACTTTTCATTAGTTACCAGTTCATACATTAACTAATCCATTAATTATGTGAGTATTTATACTTTAGCAAAACAGGATAAAACCAATAGTTTAACCATTAACAAATACATGAACTGTTTTTTTATTTCAATGTGAATGTGAATTAACTAATGCAGTTAACATGAACTAATGATGTGCGTGTACATTAGCAAAGCTGTACATATTAACTTTTCAGGAGTTAGCATTATAACAATTACATTAGTCAATGCCAATTCATGGGACCTGGTTGTAAAGTGTTACCAGATTTATGAAGCGTTGATTGATTGATTGGCACTGTGGAGGTAACGGGTGAATAGCAGAGTCATTTCTCGTCATATTTGCACGGTCGTGGGTGAATGGTCGAGGCGAGCAGGTGTGTCAGCCAGGTGCTTGTCGAGACAGAGGCACAAGCACTCCTTTCATGAGCACCCAGAGAAAGAGAGGGACAGACAGAGAAAGTGAGAGAGAAAGAGAGACAGAGATAGACAGAGAGTTAATCGGTGTTAATATATAAATGTTTTGCTCTGTGCTTTGCAAATGTAACAGTAATATTTTTCATAACGATTGCTGATAATATTGTAATAAAATTTACAGATGTATTACCTGCCAATAAAAAAGTTTGAATTTGAATAGAAATTTGAATTTTAGAGAGAAAATTAGCAGAAGTTTTTTTTTTTTTTTTTTCCATCAGCCAGGATCGTAGCGCCCTCTGGATCTCATCCTCTCACACAGAACCTTGTCTCTGCACACTCCCAGCACATGTCTGTCCTAGCCAGTCTGCTTTGGTCTGGCACAAGCAGCTCCCCCTTCTCTGCTCCCCTGCGAAATTATACAGCGCTGTGTTTAAAAACAAACGGAAGAAAAAAACCAAACAAATACCGCTGACCACCGAAATAAGGCATGATAACGATGAGTTCTCTGGGCTAAGTGGTATCCATGACGATTTGGCCACACACGGGGGTTGTTTATGGGGACATTAGGGGGCTGTGCTTGTAATCAGGAGGTTGCGAGTTTGATTCCTGATCGGAGGCACCGCTGGACCACTTTGCCCTTTACCTACAATTAATCTAAAAGAGAGTATATAAGTCCAAAAGAGAGGTAGAATGCACTCCATTAGAGTTACAAATACTCTGTCAGCATTGATTTACTGGACGCTGAAAACCTTGCTTGCGTGCAACGCTGTACTTGCATGCATTCAGTACAGCTGTTTAAATGCATGGAGAAACTAAATTTCAGGGTGGGTTCACGTTGGCGAGGGTCCGGATTGGTTTTGCACATGAATATTGATTATATCTGGTATTATACTGCAAGTCAAACCCTAATAGGTTTTTATTGTGAATTACATCGCCTCGGGTGTTTTAGCTGCCTGTGCGACTTATAGATTTGTGCAACCCTGAGAGATTACATCTGAAGTCATGTATGAATTTTAAAAAGAGGAAACAGAGAGAGAGAGAGAGAAAGAGAGAGAGGAGGGAAAAATACTCTTCAGCTGAAAACTATAACAAGGGAAATTCCTCATCGGTTGCAATGTCAGTACAGTGGTTCTACAAACCAAAAATGTTCACTGGTGGGGGTGGGGGGTGGGGTGGGGTGGGGATGGGGGGGGTCGGATCATTGGGTTTGTTTTGCAAGTCAGATGTGGATTTACACAGGAAGCCTTCACCAGATCGGCGTCCCCGCTCACATGGGACGCGTTTCGGTTACACATGTTTGGCTAATTTTCTCCTTGTTTTGTTTACTTCTGTTTGTAACTGTACGCCAGTTTATTTTTAAAACGGGGCTCTGTACTTCCACAGGAAGTGCATGTCTGACTGGAGGCCAGGTGAAGGGGTCGTTCCATCACACAAATAGCCGCGAGACCATAGAAACGGACACTAGCGCTAGATGCGCTTCGAGTGTGTTCACTGAGGAGCTCAGAAGGATCAGAAGATCTTGTCTCGGAGTAAACATCTTTGTGCTTGTACATTATGAGCCAAAATATATCCCCAAAAAGAGGGAGGGAGAGCGAGAGATTACATTACATTTATTTGGCAGACGCTTTTATCCAAAGCGACGTACAATAACTGCAAACTGAAGGTCATTGGAACAACTACAAAACACAGGTCCGATAAGGTACAATACTCACTAAGTAACAGTAGAGATTAGCCAACGATCGGATTAGTTTCAGTCTCAGTGGCCCCTGGATTCCCTCATCTCACACAGAAACCTGTCTTGGCTCAATCCCGACCAGTACTATCCTGAGCAGTCAATCAGGAGATCTTTTGATTGGATGCCCAATAGGAGGCCTGGATTCAATCAAAATTTGTCCATAGCATTTTTTTTTATTTGACATTTGGCAAGTGCTACCTAATTTTGGTGCAAACTCCATTTTCAATGAGAAAAATGAGAGAGAGATAAACATGCATTTATATAAGTCAAAGTGAAGGACAAAATTTGATTGAATTCTGGCCATAAATGAAATAAATCTTTTCAGAAATGGGTGGTTTACCAGAATTGCTTCAGTATATGAAGTCTGGGAGGGGGGGTCATGTGTATGAAAATTTGCAAGTTGCTCTATATTAGGGCATGTGTAAATAATGTAATGGAATAAAAAAATGCTAAATTGTTTTATCTACATAGGAGGTTTACATGAAGGAACTGCATGTACAGTGAACAGTGAAAGTGAATAGGAAAGCTGCATTAGTTTGAGTAGACCGATCCCATTAGATTAGGGATCGTCTGAAAGTAGGGACCGTCCCCTAACGACGCCATGTTTTTCAGAGAGGAAGGCGCCCAGCCGGCCGGTGAGGGTCGAGGCGGCCCGGTCGCCGGACAGCGTCCTGGAGCAGAGGAGGCCTCCCCAAAACTCCGGCGCGGAGCAGTCGGGACGGGGGCGGGGCTTCCTGCTGGGGATGGCCCAAAACGACCGCAGGATGGTCAGCAGCCCCGTGCAGGCCGAACAGAGGAGCCCCAGGAGGCAAAACCATGGTAAGAGGCGGGACGTGTGGTCAGTTTTAAAATATTAGCATTTCGATGTATCTCAAACTGTACATTGTATGTTCTAAATACATATGAGGACCATTGAATCAAACATGTAATGCTACATAGAAATTTAAGGAAAGAGCAATGAATTTAGGGGTAGAGTGTTAGAGGACTCAAATATGTCACTAGCATCATACTGTACAAACCTTATATCTGCATGTATTACAATTTTAAGTTGATGCGTAAATACAAAGTGCGCCTCATCCTTTATGCACTGTCTATGTTCCGTGGCATTGTGACTAATAAAGTTTATTGAAAATACTAGAAATTGTTACTGAATAAATAAATACTTGTGTAATTAAATGTAGTGATGAATCCTTTTTTGGACAATGGTCATCTTTTTGGAGATACAATTATTAATTTGTTTTAACAAAGCTGACAATATATAGTGCAGTAATTTTGTAGTGCAATACTGTGGGCCGCATTGGCCTGCAGCTGTGCCCGTTTGACTGTGTAAACCGTGGATGTATTTGGTATTCCCCTCTGTTCGTAGCCTCTGAGTCCGTGTATGTGGTATCACTGCAGGCACAGAAAGCGCTCGGGCAGAGCTCCCCCGTCCACAAGGCTTTCATGAGCAAAAAACCCCCCCCAGGTAGGTGCGTGACCCCCCCCCCCCAAAAAAAAACCAAAACAAAACAAAAAACATCTGTTTTAGCCTTACTGTCGCATGCTCCCCTTCTCATAATTTGACGTATCTTTTACAGTCAACTACTAATAACTGCTGTCTATTGATACTGTTGTGACGCTATGCACGTAACTGGATTATGCACTTTACAGGACTGGGGAAATCAGTGGGAATTAAAATGGAAGAAGCAAAATATGGCACGGCAAAATGTTCAGTGTGTATAACATCTGCAACGCTAGGCCTTTTATTATGCGTGGAACAAAGCGGAGAACGCAATGATCAGACTTGTAATTACAATGGATTGTCTGCCATACGAACAGACTTTAAAAAAAATAAGTTATGTACTAGATTTTGTTTTTCGCTGTAGATAATTTAAAAGATGATGAATCGCAACCTTCATTGTCCATCCAGCAGATTTAGAGGAAATGTCTGAAGTGAAGGACATCACCGTTCGGGTCATGTCCCCCCAGTCGGTGTTCGTCTCCTGGGTGGACCCAGAGATCGAGAAGGAGACGGCCGAGAGCAGCACCAGGTGAGAATAATCACGTCCAGGTACCCATTACAGGCGTTTAGCAGACGCTCTTATCCAGAGCGACTTACACATCATTTTACACAGCATTTGCACTGCATCCATTTGTAGAGCTGGATAGATACTGAAGCAATGGAGGTTAAGCACCTTGCTAAAGGGTACAACAGCAGTGTTCAACCTGGGAATTGAACCTGTGACCGTTAGGTTGCAAGACCAGCTCCTTACCCGTTATACTACACTGCCGCCCCGTGCAATGCTAACGAGTGAAAGAGTCAAAGGGCGTGTTCAATCAATTTCAGAAAGGGTTGAGTAAATAGCTGACAGAAGGAAAACGGGTGCTGTCTGATAATAGACTTTAAAGAACGTGTCTTTCTCTGGGAGATGTCGAACAGACTGACCCCTTAGGAAGACCCAGGCTAGCTCTTTAATGCACGTTTTAATGAAACACGGCTGTCTGCTGAGCTGCTGGGTCTTCTCCACGGGTGTTGTGCAAAGCTTTGTAAAAAAAAAAAAAAAAAAGTAAAAAATTCAGTTGGTCCTCAGTTCAACCGACATTTGGACTTAATCTGCGTGCGAAAAATCATTTTATATGGTACCAGCGGCTTTCTACACGCTGCCTCCTTATGCATATTTATTAAGTAGGTTTGACATTTGTTCTGGAATGTTCTGGAAGTTGCCTTTTTCCAGATTTAATAACTTTAATTTAGCTTTGACTTGTTGTGGCGATTTGTCGGCAATAACTGACCTTCAGGCCAGCTCTTTTGACCTTGGTTTTGATTGACAGCCACATGCTCCTTGAATGCTTATCTAAATGTTAATACTTTGGTTTTTCCAGTCTTAACGTGCGACCAGTAAGTTCCCCCGGGAGGTCAACTGTCTGACTGCAACTCGCGTATGGTGGTCTGCGTTGTCCTGCATCATGACACACGCCCGTCTTGTAATTTCCTCCACCATCTTTGCGCATGCAGGTACTACACGCTGAGGTACAGGGAGAAGGGGGAGTCGGCTCGGTGGGACTACCGAGAGACCACGCAGCGGCGCCTTCTGGTGGAGAACCTCTCCGCCGACAACATGTACGAGTTCTCCATCCGGATCTCGCAGGGGGACCACACCAGCAAATGGAGCGTCTCTGTCTTTCAGAGGACCCCTGAATCCGGTAGGTTAGTGAACTGCCTGATGAAAAATTACTATTAAATTAAGATAAAACAAAATGCTCTTTAAGCTAGGTGGAATGTGTACATAGCTATAGAGTACTGTTGAGTTATAGGCAACGTTCAAATCCAGAACACGTGAATTTGATCAGAAATTGTGTCTAGGCATTTAGCATTCTACTCAGGTACACAAAAAAGAACAACACATCATTTATAATTTAATTTACTTTTGGTGCATTTTTATCCCTGTGCTTTTCAGCAGGTTAAATAGTTTCATGTCTAAACATAGGGCTCTATTACTATTCAGTTTCGCTAAACGTGTATTAAACATGTTTATACGTCTTGAATAGATTAATGTTCCATGTCTGTAAGCATGTTGTGTTCTCACATGGCAGCATCACACATTATGTCATAACTGGCTTTGAGTAAAGGGTTCACGCAAGTGTCAGCATTTATTGCCTTTCCCTGGTTATTTGGACCAAAGTCAGACACCTTTATTTTTCATATTAATGACCTCAGCATGTGCTTTCCTGGGAAAAAAAAAATCTTGTGCAGAATCAGAATCGATTTATTTATTTTTTTCTACTTCTAAATTTTTTTTTTTGCCAAGAGTGGAATTACCCGTTTAGCACACGTGTTTTTATCACTTTCTTTTTCTCTGAAAAAAAAAAACGTGCAGCTCCGACGGGTCCACCTGAGAACTTTGACGTCAAGCCGTTGAGAGGCAAAGGGACTGCCGTCACGGCAACCTGGGACCCACCGGAGGAAACCAACGGGAGGATCCGAGGTATTTGGAGTGCGGCCTCTTCTCAAGGCGTTAGCACAGGAAGCATGCACACGAGAGAGACACTTATCCGCTCATCACTACTCCCATAAGGCCACGGCCATGTCCAAAACAGCTTACTTGCCCACTATTGAGTATTTATATTGAGTGCACTGGATTAAAAAGATGTTAAAGTAGGCGAAACTTTCTCTGAATTTAGTGTACTTAAAAATCCCTGGATGATACACTTATTTCCGGGTTTTGCTGAGTGTATTTGGAAGTGCACACTTTTCAGGAAGTAAACCATACTTTTTAGGTGTTCCAGCAGATCTTTGGGTCCCATATATCAGGGAGGAACAGGCATGGCCTTTTTTCCTACAAGGGCTGGACATCTTATGCCATTTCCACAGTTCCGTTGGAAAATAGTATGGAGGATATTTTTTTGGGAAAACACTGCCCATCGCATACCAAGAAATGCACACTAAACTAGGAGGCAGCATGTTTAGTAGACAGTACACACTTTGAGGACACAGTAGCTACGAGGCCGTTTCGAACACGGCCCTAGAGTCAGTCTACCCACAATGCACCAGTGTCCCTGTGTGTACGTGCGTGTGCGCCACGCCTTCAGGCCCGGCCGTCGCTCCGATCGCGCCGGCGTCCGAACGGCCTCCTCCTCACCGTCCGCCAAAATGCCGTTGCAGAGTACATCCTGTCCTACGCCCCGGCCCTGAAGCCCTTCGGCGCCAAGTCCGCCAGCTACCGCGGCGGCACCACGTCCGCCGTCGTCGAGGGCCTGCAGCCCGGCGAGCGCTACATCTTCAAGATCCGCGCGGTGAACCGGAGAGGACAGGGGCCCCAGAGCAAGGCCTTCAGCGTCGTCATGCCAACAAGTAAGCAAGCAAGCACACTTCTGTTTTTTTTTCCCCCCTGTTTTTCTCCGTTTTGAATCTCGTACAACGTTTGTAACTGACGACTCCCTCGATACTGTGCTTATGTAACACGCTTACAGCATGCTGGGACTGCAGGTGTCCACCCTTGTGTTTTATTGCGTACAGAAACTGAGATTTTGGCCGCAGTTCAAGCTTTTTTTTCCCCTCAGTGTCATACAGAGTGCTTCGATAATTTAGACATTATTACTAATGTTGCTATACAGCAGGGGTCCACGGTCTTATGCACAAAAATAAAAAAAAGTTTGGTGTTTTAACCCAGCACTGTGACACCTGATTTAACTGATTAACTAATCACGGTCTTCAATCAAGACCTTGGCATAGCTCTGCTATTGGGCTCTCACACAATCAATGCAGTTCTGGAATATATTGAAAATACGTTGAAATAAAATGCATGGTCATGATATTGCAACACTTCACAATACATGGATAAATATGCTAATTATTGCCAGTTTACACTCAGTGTACAGTAAAAGTGTTCCGTTCAGTATTTAATCAACTCTTACAGAGTTTATAAGAGGGGACTCAGATGTAAGAGTGGATGGTGGAAATATCTCTCTCATTCTCTAATTTTGGGCGCACACATATTTAAGTACGTTCCGTTTCTTTGAGGGCTGACTGAGGATGCTGACGATAAGGACGCGCTGCGCCTAACAGATCTCTCCTCTCTGTCGCCAGCCAGCGCTGCTGCTTCATCCCCCCACTCCAGGAGGCCAGGTTTACCCCGGCCCTCCAGACCCTACCTCCGCAAGGACGAGTCTGAGGAGGACGAGGACGAGGAGGACGAAGAGGAGGAGGAGGAGGAGGAGGAGGAGGAGGTCACTACGCGCGCCCCCACGACTGTTATCCCCACCACCCGGAGGACCCGCCCCCTCTCGCAGACCCGGTCCTATCACGGCGTGTTCTCGTCGGCGAGGTCGTCCGCGCGGAGGACGGGCGGCGGCCAGCGGACCCCTCAGGCGCCCGAGCGGGAATCGCACAAGGAGCAGGAGACCTTCACCGAAGAGAAACCGGAGGAGGAGGAGGAGGAGGAAAAGGAGGAAGAGGAAGAGAAGGAGGAGGAGCCCACGGCGGCCACCAGGAAGGTCGACACCGCCGTCTCCTACCCCGAGAGGAAGGACTCGTACGACCGCGGCGAGCCCAAACCCGCGCCCAAAGAGACCCCGCCGGAGCCCGGCTCGCCCGTTGGCGGTAATGGCGGCGGCTCCGTCCCGGCCGGCCGCTACCCGGGCCCCGGGCGGAGGAAGCCGGGGGTCCTCCTGACCCGCGGAAATCTGGGCAGGGTCCCGAACGGCCAGCGCAAGCCCGGGTCCTCCTCCTCCGCCGGCGCCTCCCAGTCCACCCTGTCCTCCGGCACGGCGGTCCAGACCCGGCCCGGTCCAAACGAGGAAGAGGAGGAGGAGGAGGAGGAGAGGAACGAGAGGCCGACCCCCGCCCCCCGCGCTGCCACCACCTCTCGCCCCGCCCCCGCCCCCGTCCCCGTGCCCGCCGTCCTGAACCGCAACCTGAGGCCAGGCTTCGGGGGCAGGGTCGTCCCCAGGCAGGGCGTCAGGGTCCCGTCCAGCCGGGACTCCTCGCTGGCCTCCGTGGGGGCCCAAACCCCGGTGCTGAAGGTCGAGCCCCGCCCGGAGGTCTCCGTCTCCCAGGACACCCACGAAAAGGCCCGGGCCCCGCCGCCGTCCGCCCACGACCCCGACCCCGACCCCGGCCCCGCCCCCGTCCCGAAGAGCCCCGCCTCCAAGGACGAAGGGGGCGGCTACACCTACGGCGCCGGCAAGGAGGCGTACGGGAGGAACGACAAGATCGCCGTGGCGACCGCGCCCCCGCGCCCGGCCGCCGCCGCCGGGCCCGAGCTGAGCGAGAACGACAGCATCGAGAGGGAGTCCGTCCCGGAGAGGACGAGGGCCCCGTCGGCCCCCCGCCGTCCCGTCGTCGGCCCCAACGGGCGACTGCGGTACCCGCACCTCGCGAACCGCCAGACGGGGTCCCGGGCGCCCGCTTCCTCGCAGCCTTCGAACCCGAACCCGAACCCGAGGTCCCGCTACCCCGGGCGAACGGTGGGGAAAATGCCCAACGGTGGGTCGAGGCCCGGCTACGAGCTGCTTAGCAACTGCTGCTTAGATACTGCTGCTTAGCAACCTTTCTATCTCCCTGAATTTACCCTCCCTGTCGGTTCGTTCGCATGACGGATGTTGTTTTTGTATGTTACGCATTCAATGAGACGTACAACAGAGGCGATGACAGAACAGAAAAATTCCAAACTAAATGGAATCTGAATGCTGCAAATTGAGATAAAATAGATTTTTTAAAAATGTTTCTGCTTACTGGTCAAAATTATCTGGCGCCTGAAAAAAAATAAAGATGAGAAACTGTGAAAGAATGCACAGCTGAACTCAACTCAAGTTCAGAGTTTTTATGCGGACTATATTTCAGAAACACAAACAGAAAACTCTAAGAAATTGAGAGATGTTTTCACTATAAAAAATCACCACTGTTTCTGAGTTGCTGCCATTTTATTTCCTTCCTCAGGGAGAAACGGACGTCCAAATCTCACGGCAACCAATGGAAAACCCGTTTCCACGTCCGACGGCAACGCCAAACCGTCATCAGGCCACAGGTACATCACCAGTCCGGAAGGACTGAAATGGGTAGGTACCCATCTCAAATACCCTTCTTAAACTTGGCAGAAAAAAAGCTTAATATTTACATTTTTTTTGACAGAATACAAGTGTCTTGGACCACAAAAATGAATGAAATATTTTCAAAAATATTATTAGTTCTATTTTTTATTGACGATTTCACCAGAATGGAATATATGGTTGTTGAGATTAAAGACCAGAGACTCATGTCCCCTACAGGGGACAAAACTGAATTGCAGAGTCTTAAGAGGTTACAGAATGTATTTATTTTTTTCATATGAAATGACTATTCTTTTTTGGTTCTGCTCAGATAGTGGACCTGGACAAAGGGGTTCTGATGAACGAGAACGGGCGGATTCTGCAGGACTCTCACGGAAAGCCTCGCAGGGTCATCCTCGGGGAGGACGGACGCACCATTTTTGGTTTGTTTAAAAAAAAAAAAAATTTTTAACTTTTGTTTAAATGTTGGCGTTTTTACCACGGCAACCGTTTGACGGGAAGTTGTTTTGACAGGGCAAATATTGCCACAGCATTGCTTCTGATTGCCATGTACAATAACAAGTCTTTCAAAAAAAAAATAAATAAGCGCCTCGACACTCAATCATCTTGGCGCAAATGTGTAAAACTACGTAACCACTACACACAACATCCAAGTGAAGTAACCGACAATATGCCAGTCAAAATGTCACTTGTGCGAGTAATGTGTAAGTCAGTAAATGCGTACAAGACGCTCACGGTAACAGCCGTAGTTAAATGCACAGCTGGCATCGGCTGCAGCTGCGGCTTAATAATTTTTGTCTGGGTGAAGCTGTTTCATCTGTTAGGCTAGCCTGTCTGGTGCTCATTTTGTGGAGAATTTCAGAAACCCGGCCAAGTGCTTCCTCTTCAGGACTCCATGCTGGTGGCTTCATGTTGGGTTCTTTGCTCTCGCTGGGGGCAAAAAACTTGACGTGCAGAACCGACTGAAAAGTTGACTCAGTTGTCAGAATGTGTTAGTGAGTCGAGCTGGAGAACGAAAACACTGAGTGAGAACAAGGGCCTGGGTCTCTGACCACAGCTTCTCCACCCCTCAGATGCCCAGGGCAGCCCGCTGGTGAACTCCGAGGGCCTGGCTCTGTTCGGGCACGGGCGGGACAGCCGCCCGGTGGTCAACCCCAAGGACAAGTTCTTCACTTTGGGCGGGAAGCAAATCGCGGGCCTGGACCGTCCCACGCCAAAAACGACGACCACCACGACCGCAACCACGACGACGACCACACCCGAGCCGACGACGACCATGCCAACCACCCCAGAGGTGACCACGGAGGAGCCCACGACCATGCCCCTCTTCCCCACCTGTCCACCCGGGACGTACTCCAGGGTGGACGACCTGGGATACCCCATGTTCGACGACGACGGCATACTCAACTGCTACCCCGACGGTAAGAAAGTTTGGACCGCGCGCGTTCCTCTCATGCACCCAAAAACTGTAGCAGGCGGTCGCCAATCCTGGCCCCCGGAGAACCACGGGGCCTGCTGGTTTTAGCTGTCACTCAGCCCTTAACTGACCAATTAAATCGCTTAATCACACAGTCAGCTCCGCCCCGCCTTGTTCCATGGGCCTGAAAACTGCTTGCTGATTTTACTGTGAATCCCAAGAGCAACAGACTCTGTGGACCCCTAGGACCAGAGTTTCAGACGCCTGATATATTGCATTAATATGTATTATAAGTTCACAGATCATATCACATATTTATCCTTTATTTTTATTTATTTCAGTATTGCTCCGTATTGGCACATTGTGACTCATACTTACACATTTGTTCACTTACTGTATCCTAAGTTCTGTCACTTCACTGCAGTGACCGAAAATGACTGGCTTTGTCCTGCACTTCTGAACTCGTACAGCGCTGTCCAACCTGATACGTTCCCTGTTGTTTACACTTGGTGCAAGTCCTAATGGCCTTGTAAGTTGCTTTGGACGAGAGTAACCGACAAATGAATGGATGTAAAATAATACAAAGCTATCAAATGCCTGCCGTTTTCAGAGAGGAGGAATCAAAAACTAGAAAATATGTTTTGCTAACAGACAGTAACTTGATAACTTGACAGCTATGCCAAAAAAAAGGAAAAAAGTCCGGTTTTCCTTTAAAAAAAAAATACAGTCCATTTATTTAACTTGTGTGAATTCTCGCTTTAATCTTGTTTAAAACAAGACTGGGAAAACAGAAAATAGAAGTTGATGAATAGGCAGTAGGGTTTTCCCCCTCCCATTCTCGTCGGTTTGCTTTGTTCTTCTATGGTATGAGCCTCCCTCTCAGCGTCCACAGATTGACCCCACGACTCCAGGGTGGGAGCAGGCGAATTGACGCTTGGATCTAACTCAGGTTAAACTCGGATTAAACTCGGTTTAAACTTGGAGACGCACATTACAGCGGTTTGGGGTTTGCACCGCGGCGGCGGCGGCGGCGCCAGTTGCCGTACCGAGACATCAGTCGGACACCCCAGCTGCATGGAAACAGGAAGTGCGATGCAGGGATTCTAGCAGCCGGCCGCCAGCAGCGCAGCGCATCGCCGCCCGCGTGCGACTCCGGCGCCTCCTCTGGCGAAACACGTGGACTACAGGCGGCACCACATGCTTGGCTTTGCTAAGAAACAGCTGGGCCTTGCAGCAGCAAAGATCGACTCTCGTCCAGGAGAACCACGGGGGCGGGGAGGGGGGGGGGTCTACTTTCTAAGTTCTTGTCTGGGAGAACCACAGGGTCTGCTTTTTAAAAACTTTTTTTTCTCTACTCTGCACTTAACTGATCAGTGAGAAGTTTATTAAGCAGCTGAACTCAGATTTTTGGGTGGAAACAGAAAGTATTAGACCCCATGGTTCTCCAGGATGATGGTACAGCTCTGCTGCCTTACGGCTATTTATGAAATCATGCATTCAGTCTGCACACTTTTCACAATGAGGGATAAAGTGGCAGAGAATGTAACTTGGTGGAAATGTCTTGTTCGCAGCGCGCAAAGCATTCTGGGCCAGCCTTTCATCTCGCTGCCAGGATTTGCTAGATTTTGGTTTGATTTTGCAATGTTTGCTGTTTTTTGTTTTTGTTTGGTTTTGTTTTGTTTTTTTTTTTGGAAAATGTTTGCAACGTCCATCTCCTGCTTCCTCAACAGAAGGGTCCTCAGGGATGGGAATGGACGCCATGGTAACAGTCTCCATGGCGACTGACAGGGCTGACGCTTTAGCTATTGAAGAAGGTACCGGCTGAGTATGGCTGCGTGTGGTGCCGTGTGGACTGTCGTCGAACGTCTTCCTGCTTTCGTCTGTCTTCGACCGTTTCCATTTCGTTTTTTGTCCGTCTCTTCCCAGTTTTTTTGTACGGTGGGTTGTCTTGCCCTGCTTCTGGTCGTCGTCTGCGTCTTTAATCGATCGTCAGCGCCTAACGTTCACGCCCCCGAAAGCCACACCACTAACCGTGAAACTAAAAGCTGTTGCAGCATGCTGTACCTGTGCCGACAAACGGCTGTCGGTGGGATGTCATGTGATGCTGCGGGTCATCAGTGTCTGAACGCCAACAACATCAGCAGCGCCCAAAAAAAAACATGAGCTCAGTTGCTCTGACTCTTAGCTTGCGCACGATGCGTGCGTCCACACGTAGTTTTTTTTGGTGAGAATTAAAGAGGTTGTTTCATTAGCTTGTTTGTTTTTTGTTCCTTTTAATAGTTTTGGCTCTTTAGCCATTTTTTTCTTATTTGTCGGTTAGCTCATGACCTCTCTGACCAATGAGGAAGGGCCTGTGAGGGATGTCCTGTGTGGGCCGGACCGCTCCGGACCGGTTCGGTCCGGTCCGGTCCGGTGGCTCGGGCCAGCACACAGCACGTCCGCTGAAAAGGCGGCAGTGTTGAAAGCGGGCCCTTGGCCCGGTCGCTCCTGGCTCGGGGAGCGGGAGGAAGCAGCTGTGCTGGCCTGGCCCGGCTGCACGGGACAGCGTGTGCCGTCTTCCTCCTCTGGTCTGGGCCGGGAGTGCGAGGCGCGCAGCTGCTGGCCTAGATGGGTGCGGGGAGAATTTGGGCTTCCCCCGAACCCTGTAGCACAGGGCCGGCCAGCCAAACCCTGGGTCCTGGAGGGCCACAGGCTCGGCTGGAACCAGTGTGCTGCTCAGAACTTAACAGATCAATTTCATCCGTTTGTTACAGTTAACTCACCTCACTTTGTTTTGGTTTTTTTTTTTTTGGATCTGAACTGGTTCTGGGATTTTAGGGGAAAAAGCAAGGGCAAGCAGGCCCCATGGCTCTCCAGGACCAGTGTTGGCCAACTTGGGAGATACCAACGAGCCGACCAATCATAAGACTTTGCCCCCCAAAGCGGAGCATGGTGATTGGTTCCAGCCTAGAGAGTGGCAGATGATATCCAATATTACAGCTCCACCCCTTCCAGAGATCATAGACACCCACTCTTCCATCGCTAGTCCGAGACGTGCAGACGCATTATTGTCGAGAGAGAACCAACCATTTAGATTCAGAACAAGAAAAGGATGTCTAGTTGGTGTTTATGTACGGGTTTACGTCTTAAATCTTTGGGAAATGCGTCAGTGTTAGCTAGAGTCAGGAGATATCCCATGTGTGCGTAATATAACCCATTAAGCTTTGGGTATGGCACAAATGATAAGAGGCTGGGAAGTATTAAAGATATCTGCTGGTGGAAGCACATAAAAGGCGTCTTGAAGAGGCATGCTTGGATTTATTGCCCCCTATTAGTTTGGAATATTGAAGCGGCTGCCAAGTCTCCTTCACAGAAACAGAGTTTTAGTGTAAGCAGTGGTGTAGGCACCCTCTCTGCTTGCATAACTGCTGTTATGTAAGCACACTCTTGGGTTAAGTCGGGCCGAAGGTTTCGCCTTTGGGTTAACTGTAGGCCGACGAGAAAGTTCAGGTGATTATTCACACTGAGCCCTATTGTGAACGATTGCCTCAATTCTCATTAGCCTACACTTAAGGTAATCTGTTAATTACTCAAATGAGTTTTACTGATTTTTCCATTGTGTAGCAATGAGGTTACCGGCCATTACTATGCGTGTTAGCACAGGTACTGTGCCGGAATATCAGAGGTGGAAGATCCAGGTTCAGAAAAGTAAAAATCCTCCTCAGTGTTTTGTTCCAGTCACATGGTGTTGCTAATTAGCACAATCCTTCAGCCAGGAGGAAGAACTAATTAGTGAAATCAGCGTCCATGGGTGGAAGAAACACAAGGCAAGATTTTTGCTTTCTGACCCCTGGACTTTCCGCCTCTGCTTAATATTAAGTGGGACCCCCAAAAAAAAAAAATCTATTGCCAGCATCATGGGTGAGGTGAAAGCAATTGAGCACAAGTTCCGTGCGTGATTTTTACGCTTGGTTTTTTCAGACCACTTTGTCATCCAGACAACGTTGCCCACGACGACGACAACAACGACAACGACGACAACGACCGAAGCGACGACCACGCAGCCAATCACGAGGGCTAATATTGGGCCCTCCTCGCCATATGACGCAGCGGGAAAGAAGCGATTCACGGGTAAGTCCGAGTGAGGTCACGGGCGTGATGTCACACAGTCACGGGCGTGATGTCACAGTCACGAGAGTGATGTCACAGTGATTCTCCACAACGTTTTCAGTGTAAAATCAACACTGATCGAGTACTCTTAACCCTAATAGAGTACATTCGGTCCCTACCGGGGACTCGCATAAACTCTGTTAGAGTTGATTTAACACTGAGAAAGTGTTGAACAGTGTCCGTCACGTGCACTGGATTCCAGAGACAGAGCTTTGTAAAATATGTTATTTTTATGCTTAATTCTACCAGGTAAAGCCCCCCCCCACCCCGGCTCTGCTTGACCTAGAGGAAGCAACAGGCACAACACCAACAAAACATGGAATAAACTCCAGATTTGTTGATTCACACAGATGTAAAAAGATTGCTTAGTGCAGATGATTTCCAAAACACATCGTGATCAGAAACAGATTCCTTATTGTGCTGTACAGGAAGAGAACAGGAAGGGTAAAGAAAAAAAAACGGTAATGGCGGGGCGGGCCGACGGACGATTGCTAGAACGCGGCGGAAAACAGTTCCCCAACTTTGTGAATTCTTCGGAGGAGATGCCCCCCCGGAAACTCCAGGCCAAAAAAAACGCTTTTGACTCCACACCATAAATAATAAGCTTCTCAGATGGTGCTCCAAGCTCAACTCGCCGTTTCTTCAAAAACAAAAAAACGGTTTCAGGGCGATAAAAAGCCGTCAAAAATTAGCCGAAAGTTGACATTTTGCATTCTGTCCGTCGCCGCGTGAACGTACAGTGATAACGACTGCCAAGGAAATGAAAGGGAAATGAACACAAGATGGCTGCCTGCCATCGTCGAATTGCTTGGGAAAACTACGGTCGGGTGGCTCACATTGACTAACGTTATGGCTTGCATCTGCTCGAGAAAGCCCACCATGCGTTAGAGCATCTAGGGGATGATGAATATAATTACTTCACAGTTCCTCGGAGAGCTTTGGCAATGGCTATGTTTCTGAAACCTCTGTTTACAAATAAATCTAGGCTTATGTTAAGACAAAACTTAAATGAAAAAAAGAAAACAAGCGGTTCAGTAACTCAGGATTAAGTTGTCTTTCCCGCTATGGAAAGTAGTATGGAGGATGTTTTTACGCATACTACCCACCGTGTACTAAAACGTATGCACTACACAGTATGCAGTATGCTTAGCAGAAAGTACATATTTTGAGGACACAGCAGTTAGGAGGCCAATTTGGACACAGCCTTGGTTTATGTTTAGACAAACCTTAAACTAAAGAAAGATAATGAACGGTTTAATATCTCAAGATTAAGTTCTCTCCGTCTTGCAAGCTCCGCAGCCTGCTCCTATACCAAAGTCTGTCTCAGCCAGGGGCAGGAAGTTCCATCCTCAGAGAAATCATGTACAGGAAGTTCTTATTCTGATAGCAGTCACCCCCGGCTTGATTAGTAAAATCACTGATTATTAGTCGGTGTGAACACCGACGCTGGTTTACTCACAGATCAGACCACAGTGAAACGGTACGAGGATATTAATCCGCTGTCATCCGTGAGCTTCGGCAACAACCGTAAGATCGCTCACTGTAAACGACGGGGCTAATAAAATAATCAGGAGCAGCGGTTGGCGTGTGATCCCGAAACGGATACGGCAGTCCCTGCGTCTAGCCCTGCTCTCCGCTCTCCGCTCGGATACGACTCTTCTGTTTCAGAGAAAAAAAAATATATGCTTGGCCTCAGGCACTGTAATGGAAAGCAGGTGTGTGTGTGTGTGTGTGTGTGTACATGTGTGTTTGTGTGTGTGCACACGTGTTTTTGAGTGTGTGTGCGTGTTTGTGTGCGCGAGTGTGCATGTGTGTGTGTGTGCGAGGAATGGGTGCATCGTTTGCTATTAGCTGTTATAAGACTTCACTCTGGGTCTGTTTTGTATTAGGTTCTCAATGTAAATATCTCTTCACGCATTAATCTGTTTATACAGGGCTTATTTGTCATTTGCCTTGGCTTTGGTTGAGGGTGGTGGAATGTTTTCCACCCCCCCCCCCCCCCCCAGCAGGTGGCTCTGATGACTCAGACCTCATTGCGCAGAGACGTCGGACTCTGCCGCCCAGATTACCCAGAAGCCAACAGGCCTTAACGACAGATCGGAGTCCAGAGCTTCAGTGCGTGCAGCCCGAGAGGTGGAAAGCCCAGAAGTCATGAAGCGAAAAGTCCCGCCACGTGTTCCCTCCACGCATAAACTCAGCCGCCTGATTTCACTAATTAGTCCCACCTCCTGTGCTGAAGAAATGTGCTAATTAGCAAATCCAGGTGATTAGAACAAAATACCAGGGAGGACGTCTACTTCCTGAGCCTGGATTTTTCTACTTCTGGTACAGATGGACAAGGCCATTTTTTGAACCAAATGAAAACTATAGTGTTAAGAGTTACGGGGCAGGTCTTCAGCAGTGGTGGGGTTGGCTTCATGGAGTCTCTGATTGGCATGGTGCTACCATGTGCTGTCAGTCGTTAACTTAACACGCACCAATCAAAACACTCTGCGCTCCCAAGCACAATGGTACGATTGGCTTCGGTCATGGAGTTCACTGAGAGCAGAGGTAGCTCCGCCCATTGACGGACTGATGAGTCATCAGTCTCCCACCGCTTGCCCTCCACCACGGAGTTTCAGCGCATTCCTGTTTCAAATTAACCGATACGTAAAAAAAAAAAAAAAGGTTAAGCTATCAATAGCATGCCAAGGGGAGTTCAGTTAAGAGCAACTGTTAAACCGTGAAAGGCCTTATCTTTGAGGTAACAGCTAATATGATACGATTACCCGCTTTCCGCATGGTGCGTTCCGGGAGCTCAGGGTGGGGTTTGCGTCCGAGCTTGTCTCAGGGAAAACGTGTTCTGACAAAAACGTTCGTGTGCCGTAAGAGAAGGAGAGGAAACGTGAGGAGCCAGCGAAACGATTCATTACGCGAACGCGCGAAATCTCGTCCGACCCGAACCTGTCACGCCTCATTAGCCGACCTGGGAGCAGACGGTTCGTAGCGGCGTCTCTATTAAAAGCAGACGGAAATCCCGCCGGCCTTTCTTCGGCAGCTGAGGTGAAGCGTCGTCATGGCGATGGGGGCGGGGGCGGGGGCGGAGGCGGAGGCGTTGAGGCGTTTCAGGACACGGGCCGCGACCCTCCCTTCTGATCCCTCCCTCCCTCCCTCCTCGGCGAAAGAAATATTTTTCGTGGCGGCGGGCCTTGGACGCTTTCGGGGAAAAGCGCCGGGGCGCGATGGAGTGGGCAGAGGCGGAGTGGGTGAAGCGAGGAGGCGGAGTGGGTGAGGTGACGAGGCGAGCGCGCGGGATCGTCGCTAGGCTAACGTGCTCGTCTTGGCCCGTCCGGAGCATCGGGCGCCTCTTTGGCGGGACTCAGTCAGAATAAGACATCCCCCCCCCCCTCCCCATCCAGATAATATGGTGGCAAGTTAATGCCCCCCCCCCCGACCTTTCTCTTTGCCTTCGTTATTGGAGAACCTGTTTTGCCCCCCGTCCCTCCTTCTACCCATCTGGGTGATAACAGATCTGGTCCTTCGGGGAATTGGGGGAGGGGGGGGGGGGTTTCACTCTCACTGGCACAAAATCACAGAGTTGATGCATCAACCCCTCCCCCCCCATGCCCCCCCAAGGGAGATAGGGCCAGCACAGGCTGCACACGCTCATCTGAAAACCATTACGTCTCGGAAAAAAAAGAAAGAAAAAAAGAAAAAAAAAATACTAATAATACCGAAAAAAATTTAAAAAGTGCTGACATCGGCAGAGTCTGCCCATGGCGTCTTCCTGAGACACCTTGTGATTAATGGCTTCAATATCCCGGGTTCCAGGTTTCCACTTCTGCCTGTCTGTCCGTTTGCCACCTTTCCTGCACCCCAAAAATGGACATCTCTCTTTAGCTGTGTTCAGGGGACGGGGGGACGGGACGGGGGGGTGGAGTGGGCTTGGGCACTTGTCTACCAAGGTGCGGAAAGAAACTTCAGCACCTCAAACTGGAAACTTCACCCAAAAATATAGCGTGTATGCCAAATTTATCAGTCTGTCATCAGTGGGGTTTAGACCAACCTTCTTGACATCGGCCTAACTGACGTGGAAAAATCTGCCAAAATGAGAGATGACATCACTGGGCTGGCCACACCCCCCGGTGGTATTGGACGCACAGCTAGGTCATGCTAGATCGTTTCTGATGTGGAACGTGGCAAATAAGATAGCTAGACATCCGCAACTAAGAAAATATGTTTTTTTCTCCCCCTTCCAACAGTGGAATTATTGTACCTTCATGCAGTTGGCTTAAAGTTATGGCGGAGATTCTGTTTTCACCATAAAACTTGTCAGCGTTAACCGGCTGTGAACAGGTGGTGGTGGGGGGGGCGGGGGAGTGTGGTGTGTTATGGCAGACGAAAAAAAAGGGGATTGTTTTAGGATTTACGAGTTTTTGGGACGGGAATGCAGAGGAACACCACGAGATACCGTTTTGGCCCGGTTAGCTGTTCCCGTTGCTGGCGGTAACCAAGGCCCAAAACCAGACCAGACACAGTCCCAGCCACAAGACACAAAGGGCAGACACAAATCTCCGGACTGTCATTCCGTCTGGTCCCCACTCACTGATTAAAAACAGCCCGCACGCACTCTCACTCTGGCCCCGTTACGTTCTTAACCCTTCAAGGTGTGAGGTCACAAGCATATGATCACAGTGTTCTTAACTTACAGTAACGTTCTAATGCTGATGTCACAATCGATACTGGGAACTGAGAGCAACAGAGTTCTAGAACACTGACTTCGAAAGAAAAAAACATTCCAAAAGAGTGTTCCATACTCCGTACTCTTTCAAAGGGCTAAAACGAAGCCACATTTGGCACCGCACGTCGAGCTCCGTAATCCGCACCACACTGTACTCTGTCGCCATGTCAACAGCCACAACAGCAGCACTCTGGGAAGTGGATGCTCAGTACAGCATACCGTCTGAGCTCACACAAAACATTTTGGACTTGTTTTCGCGGCGCCTGGGTATTTGATTTATGTTCGGGAGAGCGCTGGCCCACGGACTCCCCCTTCCAGCAGTCGCTCGGCTTTCCCAGAAGGTCTCCCACATCCAGGTGCTGACCGAGCGCACACCTGCGCAGCAGCAGTGGTTTAACAGGAGCCGGGTGGCACAGCTGGCTTTTGGAAAAGGGGTGTGGTGGGGGGGAGGGGAGGGGGGGGGGCGTTGCGTGACGCGGGTTATCCCAGGTAACGTTAGAGAGAGTTACGGGCGTGTCCGCGCAGATGCGCTACGGACTCAAACAGGATCCGTTTTTTAATCTGGCCGGTTCCAGCAGGAAGCTTATTTTTCCTCCGCAGTTTGGGGAAGCCTGTCGTTCCCCTTGCCTGCAGCGCCACAGCACTGTGCTCCAGTCCTCCTTACTGGTGGTTTTGAACATCGTAAGCGCTCATATTTTAGATGGGGCCTTCATGTATTACGACGATGGCTCATTTCCTGAATCAGACGCGCATGACTGCAACCCTGAGTTTAATGTCTGGCAGCGTTGCGTGCCCCGTCCCCAGTCCTTAGCCTCATACAGACGAGCGCGAAGCTCTGTCTGATAATCATAATCCTCACGCCGGGCCTCATGGGGAAAAAATCCTGCTGCAGTGCGAGACTCCTGTTTGCAGATGGCGGTCTACTTCTGATAGAGACAGCGCTAAGAACCATTTGCTCCCAGATCTTCTGATAAAACATAAGAGAATGCGTGCCGATCTCACCAAAGGGCATTTGTTGAAACAGATAGATAGATAGATAGATAGTTAAATCAATAAAATAAACAACTGCATTTAATGTGAGTCAGAAGTTAAGGATCAGCATTGATTGTATGCAGTGCATGTGGAAAAAGCAAAAGTAAACATTGTGAATCACTCAGGGGGGGACAAAGCAATCTGACCCGGTGCCAGTATGTCAGTTAAAAACCATAGAAACAAAAACATATTACGTGTCCAGTGGAGGATACAAAACTCTGATGTTGATCGCTGATGCTGAAGTTAATCTGATTCCTGACTTGACTTCTGAACTTTATCCGCACCCGTTTACGCGCCCCCCCCCCCCGCTCCATATGTGAACTACATCCGTAAAGACCCCGGGGCCCCCTGCTCCCTGACGGAGGCGCTGGAGTTCCTGCAGGTGGACGTCCTGGAGAACCTGATCGAGCAGGACAGCATCATCAACGGGCGGCCGCCCAAACACAAACCCCACAACTTCACCGTGGTCGCCATGGAGGGCTGCCACTCCTTCGTCATCCTGGACTGGGCCCGGCCGCTCAAGGACGACATGGTGTCCGGTGAGCGTTTTCCAGCGCCGTCCTCTGATCCTGCACTGCCCCCTGCTGGGCCGGCGGACCACATAAAAACCTGTATTTCCGTTCGGTGCTTCACAGCCATTGTTTGTCGCTCTCGTGCAAAAAAAACAAAACTTTTATGTCTGAAAAATGTAGGTTTCAGGAACAACAGGACACAGACTGTTTTATGAGAATTTCTCTCTGATATGTCATTGTAGTTTATTACTGGAATTTGGTCTACTCACGTGATGTTTTGAACCATTTTTATTGGTCGTTCCATGAGGAGTTCAAGCTCGTACAAGTTTGAGTGCATGACATGGAAGATGTGTACATCTACTTGGAACTTGAATGCGATTCAACTGTAAGCTTTCCAAGAAAAGTGATAAATCTTAAAGGAGTTTTTTTTTAAAGTAGACTCCATGGAAAGAATTCGGTTGCTCACTTTCCCAGGGTTTTTATTCCTTATAGAGCCACCAAAACCCGCCTTTCAGATTCAAACCACGTTTTTGGTTTTTACAGTTGCCTAATTCAAGCTGACGTTCAAGAGTCACGGCTCTTTAAACCTTACCCAAATGCAGATCTCCGGTGTATATTTCCATGAAGGATGCTCAACTGTGCGTTTAACACCAGCCGCTTCAGTTGGGCTGAAGAGTAGATCGCTGTAGGGATTTCATATCGAAAAGACAGAGGAATGTGACGTTGAATAAAGTGACATGTAACTTAGTTTTTTTTTTGTTTTTTTTTAAAGAAAGGCCAACTGTGTCAGTGGGGATGGATCTGTGTGTTTGCCTTGGCAGATGAATACAAGTCTGTTGAGTTTCACCTCAGAAGGCCTTGCGATTGGATGTCTAGGACAGATAAAGTGTCCGGTTCGCTCCCTGTTTCCTCCTGAAGCAATGCCGCTGAAAGCTCTTCCACATATCGCGCTGTCTCCTTGTTAATACGCTTCGTTTAATCTAATTCTACCGAATCAACAGCGCCTCTTGAAATTCGTGGCACCATCTCACCTCATAGCCTAGAGCCTTTAAATATTTCTTTTTTTTTTTTTTTTACTTTGGCAATCATCCAAGGAAAAAAAATATACCTTTCAAACATGCAATGGGAACAAATTTGAACTAGTTCAGCTTTTAGACCACGACTGCTGACAATTTCTGTTGAGTGGAATATATGATCTCATGATCGGAGCATTTGGGTGTTCCCCCTCATGTTTAGAAGGTAGCATTATTTAAAAAAGAGACTACTGGGTGTCTTATTTTGCAGGTATCGTGTCTCAAACCCAAATCTGTGGCACCTGCAGCCTACGGTCCTCGAGGGCGGCTTGCAGTTAGCCTTAGCGTCACACGGGGTGGAGCCCAGTGACCATTTCTGTGGTGAAAAGTTGGTGAAATGTTGTTGCATTTCATTGAACGTTGTGTAGCCCACTAGGATGTAGACCGGCTATATCTGGGTAAAACCTGAGATGTATTGTGGTTAATCTAGCCTGTTGAGATGTCAAAACATCTCTGAACATAGATTTCCACCCGTCTGGACAGCTAGATTTTGGCTGTTGTTCACTGGGGAATCATACTGGGTTTGTCCCAATATTAAGCAAGATTTCATTCCACGTTTGTGATCTAACGCCTCTGATAGGATATTTTAAAAATGGGAGGAAAAAGGAAAAAGCAGGAATTATAAAATGATCTGAATGCAGATGGCGGATGATAAATATCTGAGAGAGCTCTGATTGGTCCCTTTCCTGAATCCCAGGCTACATGGTGCACAGCGCCTCCTACGACGACATCCTGAGCAACCGATGGTCTTCCAGAACGTCAACGGGCACGCACCTGTCCGTGGAGAACCTCAAACCCAACTCAAGGTTTGTCACCGTCGCCTTTCGCTGAAGTGGACCTGACTCGGTCTGTCTTTGAACTCTGATTGGCTGGCATGAAGTGAGCTCTGATTGGCTGGATTAACGGTCTGCTCCTGGTTTTTATCGTGTACTTTTCCAAAACAAGAGCAGGAAGGCTGACATCAGGAGGGAAGGTTTTTTTTAAATGGACCTTCTCAAATTGAACTATATAAAAATAAATAAAAATCATTGCCCATAAAAATTTGGTCTTAAGATATTTACCATTGGATGGAAACGGTCTACAGCAATGTAATTTTAATATCATACACATGTACAATATTATAACCTTTCCCGAGTTCATAACCTGATCATCAGAACCTTACCACAGTATAACCTTCATAAGGATAAGAGTTCGCGAGTTCAGAATTTTACAACCCTATCAGACAGAGTAGCAGAGGGGTACGGTCCGCAGATGTTCGCGGTGAAGCAGGTGTTTTCGGAGCTGGCACACGGAATGGAACTCGGTCATCTGCCGCGAATTAGCGGGCGTATTGAAGGGGAGCGGTCACGTTGGCGGCCCGGTTTTTTACGGTAACGAACCCCGAGAGCTGATTCGCTTGAGTCGGGTTTTTTTCCTCCTAACACTAACACACGGTGGCACGTGATGTGATGTGAGGTCGTTTTAGATCCAGCAGACCCATGTATTCGCCGATACGTCCCCGCAAAACCGATCTGAAGCGGAGTGCTTTTCTGCATGGCCACCAGCCACACTTTCAGTCCGCCCCCCCCAAACCGCTAAAAGGAATTCCTCTTTTGCCCCACGTCGTTGCCATAGAAACCGCCACAAAAAATTTCAAATCTGAGTCGACCCAAAAGAATGAGAGCAACCGCCGTGCTGTGCCATGCCCCCACCCCCCCCCAACCCCACCCCCAAATGCACTGCTTTGATCTGAGGACTCAAGTTCAGGGCGTTCAAACCTCAAGCGTGCTCCAGCCTTAATTGATTGATTGAATTTAATTAAATTCAGTCAATTAATTTTTTTTTTTTTTTAATTAAAGCAAATATAAGAAAAATGACTTTACCACACTTGCTAACTTTACCAGCTTTGCCCATTTAAAAAGTTTCATTTTCCGTGCTGGCGGCTCTTTCTGTCACTCAAGGACGAGAGATCTGCATCTCTGGTTGCTAACGGCGATGGGCCCATTTTGCATGTCAAATTCGGGAGGAGAGGGACACAGCAGCCGCCAGTTATTCCCCCCCCCCAATTTCTCAGCTGTCATTTTGGGAGAGTGCTAAGTAAGGAATGGCAGCCAGGTGTGCTTCAGGTCTCGACCCAGCCGGGAGGGTGGGGGGTGAAGGTGTGAAGGTGGGGGGGGGGGGGGGGTTTGCCGGGTTTGAACTCAGGCCAGGTGCAGTATGAAGAATTGGGAGTCTGCTAAATTCAGAGGAGACAGCTGAGTTGAAAGAAGCCTGTCCCAGTGGAAATACTATTCAATGTACGCAGTGTACTATTGAAGCTGAAATCCTTTGAGGCTGTAAGTATAAAATGTGTAGTATTTAGTTGCTGTGAGCTAAAAAAAAAACCTTTTCTACTGAGCAAAAATATAGTATATAAAATGCACCATGTTCCTTTGACTGGGGTGGGGAAGGGGGGGGTGCCACAAATTAGTTTCTGCAAAAAATGAAAATAAAGTTACACATGTGATTAATTTTCATAAGACTGAGAGTTTTCTATATGGCAGAAATGGAAAATGTAAAACACGTGTTAAGATGTTCGGAAACAGAAATTTGACTCTGCCCTGCGATCTGTAACTCTTCTTCAGATGTGACATCGATGTAAACAGGCGTGAGGTCAAATCCAACAGCGGGGGGTGGTGGTTGGGTGGGGGTGGGGGGCAAATCTGCGGCTGCTGGCCGTACGCACGCCCGTCAGAAACCGCGCCTGATTACAGCAGCCTTCCCAGAAGCGCCCCACACGTGTCCCCGCAGATGTGCAGCTACCGGTCTTGCGTGGAGGCGCTGGTGTTCGGATGCGCCCCTCCGCTACCCTAAGTGGGGGTTTTGCACGGTTTAAATCCGTCCCAAATTCTGCGGTTCGACGACTCAGGAATGCAGGATAGATGCGCGCGTCTCTTCTTGCCCCTTTCCCAGATTAAAAAAAAAAAAAAAAGGGTTTTTTGGATCCTTCTCTGGTTTCAGGACTAACATGTCAGGGAGCGAAACTGAGTGCGTGCAGAGAAACAGGAGAAGGTGACAGACAGGCCACAGTGAGCCGTGAAAGAGTGTCAGAGTTTGAAGGCTGCGCCGTCTCCAAAAAGCGTCCCTAAAGATTCGCTGCAGTCCGTTCCTCGTTTGCGAGACGCTCATCAGATGATCTCTATGCTGGGGAGAGGTTCCCATGAGGCACCTCACCTGGACAGGCACATGGCAGCTGACAAGAAGAGAAGATGCTTTCGAAACTTCAGCCCGTGTGTTGAAAAGGAAAGTCATTCTTAGCTTACGTGCTACAGCTGGATACTGCCCTTTCTGATAGAGGCTTGGATTCGCTCAGCGTTTATCCTTACCTCAGACCCACAGTTCAATTGAGGTGTTCGTTTTATTTTTTTTTGTTCTCCTACAAACAGTTTCGCAAGTTTGTTCTGGCCATCGCTGAACTGTTCCTGAGCCCAAGTTGAGCAAAAAAATTTTTAAAAAAAGGCTGACTGAACCCGGGCCATTATTTAGACAAAAGAGTGTACATTTCCATCCCTTTAAATGTTTCAGTACGGTTAGCACGCTAGGATCCAAGACGCCGCGGAAGCCCAGCTCTGTACGACGCAATGCGTTGTGCTCAAGCAGCGCGTAGTCCGATTGGAAAAAACAGCACCCCTTGGCAGGCCGTTCGTCCCCCCCCCGTTTCTGCGAAAGTGGTTCATGAAATGAGTTTATACTCTGTTGTCCTCTCGCATAAAGTAGAACAGACCAGTCTGCAGCCAGGGGGAGAGGCAGAAATTCCTATCAGCAATTAAATGACATTGCGTAAAGAGAGCAAACTGCTATTTCGCAGAAGTGCGGTTCAACTTGAATTGCTTGTTGGGATTAGAACGATATTGTTTTTCAGAGTTTCAATGCTTCTTAACCGATGTTGTTTTCTTTAATTTTTCATTTTTAAATTCACTTCAGCACGATAAGTAACATTTTGCAAGCGTTAATTCTGTATCGACGTGCTGTATGTTACCAGACAGTGCGAAGGACATGCGAGAAAGCCTCTGGTTTATGATTTCTGCCATACGCATTTTGATTTTGTGTGTTCTAATGAATTTGGGTTTATTAAACACGGAACTGCAAAGCATTTCGTTCTGCCTTTCAGGTGTGATAACAGGCTGTTAACAGAATGAAACATGCCCTTTCTCAAATGAAGGAAAATTGTAAATACTTCAGTCAAATGTATCCTGCTATTGCTGTGCTTCATTAAATTAAATTAAATTGCTAACCTGGCTAGCCATGCTAAGCGGAATGGCTGAGCATGGTGGCTAAGGGGTAGAGAGGGAGTGATTGCCAGTTTCTTTCTTTTTTGGACAGATATTACTTCAAAGTTCAAGCGAAGAACGTGTTTGGACTTGGCCCGCTCAGCGAAACGATCACATACGTCACAGAGTCAGGTCCGTGTCCTTTGGTGCCCATAAATATTAAAATGCCCAATGTGCAGTTTATAACACATTTATATACACTGCATCACAGATTCAGGCTTGTGGCCTGTCTTTGTGCTTGCTGTTTATAACACATTTATATACAATGCATTACAGATTCAGGCTTGTGTCATGTCTTTGTGCTTGTTGCTTAATGTGGAAATCATTATGTGTTTTAATAATTATTCCTTTATTTATTTTACAAGTTATCCATTTAAGTAGCTGGCTGTAACTTTCAGAATTTAGCAGAAGCTTACTTCTGGAGCAACTTATAAAACTTACATACAATTTACACAACATGATGTTTTATTAAAGCAATTATGATTAAGTACTTTGCTCAAGGGTACAAATTCAGGAGCCCAGCTGGGAATCAAACCTGCATCCTTGGAGTTAGTTCCCATATTATGCCAGCCATTATGATTCACTGCCACTCTGGGTTTTAATGGCTGTGCCCCACCAAGGAGTTGATCCTGCAGCCAAGCTTAGAAGTCCAGCCCTTGTTCCTCTACCCTGCGCCACACTGTGATTTCCACACTGCCGGTGATGTGAAGAACACAGCTGGTGCTGCCTGTAAGGTGAAACGTGTGCCTTTGTGTTTCAGACGACCCCCTGCTCATCGAAAGGCCGCCTGGTGAGTCCGGCAAACGTGCGAGTCAGAAGGTCACATGACTCCAAAGATCACATGACTCCAAAGGAGGGGTTCTTGGGCTTGGTCCCACGAACCTCCCCCCCACCACACACCTTTTTGGTCTTTGTTACAGCCCCCGGTGCAGCTATGTGTTGTACAAAACATAAATCACTCAGCTGGGGACCGTGTGTGCTTGAACAGCAAAGTTGGGTCATGTGAGTTGGGTCATGTGACATCCTTGCTCAGCAGTTGTCGTCGTCTGTTTGGGTTCTTTCCAGGAGGGGAGCCGATCTGGGTCCCGTTCTCCTTCAAGTATAACCCCGGCCACAGCGTGTGCAAGGGGAGCCAGTTCGTCAAGCGCACCTGGTACAAGAAGTTCGTCGGGGTCGTCCTGTGCAACTCGCTACGATACAAAATCTTTATGGGCGACGGACTCAAAGGTATCGATTGCTTCACTACTGAAATATATACATCAGATCGCATTTTTATTGCGATACATCCCTGACTGACAGTAGTGGTTTAGATTACACTACAGTAATAGTTTCTCACCTCTGACTCTCTCTCGACCCTTCTAGACACGTTCTACAGTATCGGAGACACCTTCGGCTACGGCGAAGATCACTGCCAGTTTGTCGACTCTTACATGCAGGGAAGGACCGGGCCCCAGAGCCTGTCTGCTTACCTGCCGACTGCTCAAGGTGAGATGGCACTTTCCTGCACATGCCCACGCCAAGAATTACGTTACCGTAGCAACCATTTTGTACTGTATTTCTAAGTTGTGTAAGTCCCTCTGGATAAGAACGTCTGCTAAATGCCTGTTCAGTCAGTCAGTCAGGTCAGTTCAGGTATTTCACGGAGCTCAGTAAATGCCTAAGTGCATCCAAGGGAACAGGTTTCATTTCTATAGCCAATAATAAACCACAAATTCAATTTATCAGTCATCTTTTTAAAACAATATCTATATTTATATATTCTTGCAGGGTACTACCGGGCTTATCGGCAGGAGCCGGTGAAATTTGGAGCCATCGGCCGCAACACGCCCCACAACTTTGTGGGCTGGTACGAGTGCGGAATCCCCATCCCGGGAAAGTGGTAACGAAGGTTCGCCGGGAGGGGCAAAACATTTTTTTTTTTTTTAATTTTGCAGAAAAAGGGACTTGGCTCCATCCATCCTGCTGAGCACTCAGTCTCTCAGATCACACGAGAGAGATGAACTTTTCACGTACGTCAGCAAACCTACAACATATACTGCTTCCAATGAAGAGAATATAATACTTGTTTTTTTTTTTCTTTTGTTTTAAAAAAAAAAAAATACTAAATTCTTTGTAACCACGTTTGTGCACTTTTTTTAAAAAGCAGTCTGTATATGGGGAAAAGCAGGTGTTCTCGGCTCAGATAACTGTTGTCTTCCAGATCTGAAGAATAACATGTTCATTCCTAAATAGTTTTGACAGTTTTGCACGCAACAAGGCAATCTCTCCCAAGCCTTGTTTTCTTGACCATAAAACAAAGAGCAAATTTTTTCAACGCAAAAACATAACCAGATGAACTAAGACTGTACTTCTTGCCTGCTTTGGTAGTTTGACAGTCTGGTATATACTTTAAAAAAAACTTTTATTAATTGATGTTTTTCTTATACACAGAATGCTGTATTTAGATCAGGTTTTGTTTGAATGAGGTCAGAGGACATATTGAATATCATGTGACATACAGAGTCATATTCAGCTCAGGAGCAAGGAGAAAGCATAAAATACAGGGCTAACCAAAACCACTAACGATCAAAACTGTCGCAACCAGCCATCTTTCAAAAATGTATAGCCGAATTTATTTTAAATGTCTGTCTTCAACAGGTTAACGTGACTGGCAATTGTCGAAATAAAGTACACACTACAAACCTTTACAGCCCAAGTGCACTTGCTTTGAAATATTAATATTTTCCACTATTTGTTTATGTAAAAGTGTGTGTTTTTTTATTTATTCTAACTGAGCTACGCAGAAGGTATATCCATTCTGTTTCCATCTACTTCCTGTAATGATCACAAATTTTTTTTTTTAAAGAATAAATAAACACCAGGGAGTTTCCATGGAAACAAAGCTTTCAGCTTTGCGGTTACCATGGTTTGCGTGTGTCACATGGTTCCTGGTACTGTAAATTCCGTTAACTATGCATGAGCTCAACGATGGTGCTATTAAAGTGGAGAGAACTTGTCCACGTAAGTGCAATTAACACATCTGGACACGTCCTCGTCTCCGTCCCCTCCCCTCACCCAAAACCAATAAGACTGTACATGAGATATAGTAGCCTGACTGTTGTTATTTTCTTCCTGTTTACAATTAAAGTAAAGGACAACCCAAATATAAACACTGTGGCTGTGTCTGAAACAGCTTTAACTTGCCTACTATTAAGTAAGGAAGTTGCATTCAACTTGGGTGCAACTTGTATACTCAATAGTTGGCAAGCAATCTGTTTTTAGACGAGGCAGCCATTTTAAAACAATCAACGGCGATGCAAAGGAGGCTTTGTGTGCACTGAAGAATGCTGCCCGGAGGGAAACCGCAGAATCCGCAGAACAGTTCCTAACCCCCAACTCGTTATAAATCATCACGATGACGTGCTGTGTATATCCTGAAAGAGTCTGGGCAATTGCTGAACTCAGCCAACACCCAAAAACACAAATCAGGCCTGTCATCCTAATTTTTTTTTAGGTATGCTTATTAATATCACCTTATACCTTGCATTAGCGGGTGCATTTTATATACACTCTCAGAAAAAAGGGTTTGTCTCCATAGGGGAACCCTTTCTAGTTCTTTATAGAACCCTCTATGGTGGGTGTGAAAAGTCTGATTGATCCATTTTGCCCGACAAAGAACCCTTGAACTAGACAGGGTTCCTCTATGGAACATCCTCTTCTGAAAGTGTAGGAATCCTTCAAATACTTGCATGAGAGAGACTGCCATTCTGTAAATGGCTTGCCAACAGAGCATTGTAGCTACGTTAGCTCACTAGCCACTCAGAGTTTTCACTGCTGGACAGGAGAAAGATTTTGTGAAGAAACTGCTCTCGTGTTTCAAAAGCAAGCGTTTAAATCCACCAAATGAACCGGAACAGAATTCTGTTCCTCTTCAGGACTGTAGCCTCAACAAAGATGTCATTTTCAACAGGAAAAAAAACAAAACAAAACAAAAAACTGCTGGTTCAGTTATCGTACACAAGAGGTTAAATTTAACGAGCTGTTTGTGTAGCTACATATCTTTACAAACTTTATGGGTTTTTTTTAAACCAAGAGCAATCTGCATCATGTTTTAAGTTGTCAAATATAACATTGTTGCCATGGAGACGGGTACAATCTTTTGAAATCATTGTTTTGTTTTTTTGTTTTTTGTTGGCAAGAACAGAGGGCCCAAACTGTTTTGTGAAACTATAATATAAAATTATAAAAGGCATTCACAGACTGCAGGCCTGTGTTTTTTTATTTCTTTAAACAATATGGTTTTTAAAATTGCAATTACTTAGTTATTACAATATTTTGTATATTACATATCCCTTGGAACTGGTTCATGAAATGTAACATGTCTGGAATTGAAATGTAATGTTAAAGAGTGTTGAAGTGTGTCTGCCAGCAAGCAGTATTTGTTTGTAAATTAATGACCCAAAGCATATAAAACTGCCTGGTATGGAAATTAAATATCCTGTCCAGTCAATCTTTCAACTTTCCAAAACGGGTTGTCCTTCTCACCAGTTTTTAACATTTTCCTTCCTTTCTTTTTGGCAAAATAAATGAATGCAAATGAAAGACGTGTCTGGAATTTGTCTGCAGTTGACAAGGACCAATGACATCACCCGGTATGACACATTCGGTTTGTCTTTATGGTCTTGGTCTGCTGTGATTTTCAATAGTAAAACATCGGCATTTTGTGCACATTGACAAGGTACCATTACCGGTATTTAAGCCAAGAAAGTATAGCTTTGCAGAAGATGGTTCAATCCATAGATGGGCCCCCGGAGTCCTGTATGCTGTATAGGAATGGGGCGTGGAACATGGCATACCTGCCATGCCAATCAAATCCAGACCATGCCAGTGCAATTGACTGTGGCTGGCAGAGCCAATTGGAAAAGCGCACTTGGCTCGAACATCGCTAGCGACCCCTGCTGGTCAGTTGGGTGCCCGCAGGTCAACTTGTTCAGCTGTGCATGAGTCGTCTGCCTCTGGACTGTCTGAGCCCGACTTGGGAACTGCAGTACAATTTTTTTTTAAAAATGCAGCTGACATCACATGCTTCAGAGGAGAATTCAAATAATGAGTATGTTTATACGCTAAAAGACCGGTTTTTGCATTGCTATGAAATATGTAACATTACTGGTGGAAGTTTTAGGGGGGGGAAAAAACATTTAAGTTCAAAATTTATTAAATACAGTACGGCAGCGGTTACACTGCAGAGTTACAGTTAGAAAACATCTTCTTCATGTGGGGAAAGTTGTCAACAGGTTTAAGATTAATAATATATTAATATGGAATTTCTTTTGCATGTGAAAATGACTGGCTGAACTGTTTCCTCAGGTCGTGCAGATAAATCCCACCTGGCCCAAGCGTAAACTCTGCTTCACGTTGAGAACGTTTCCTGGAATGGACAGAGTAGATTTGCTGGAAGCCACTTGAACATTTTTTGCGTTTGCATTATTTTGGATTCAGTGATTACATTCGTTTTTTATTTGACTTTTTTTTTTTTTTTGTTTTTTTTTGCTTACTTGTTCTCCATGTACAGGTCTGCGTTGAAAAATATGAATCTTGTTGTGTCACGTGCAAGTTATGAATTATGCACCAGCACCTGAACACAAATAACATGGTAATACATATGTAATATGTGTGTCCCTCAATTTTTATGATAATAAAGACTTTGTACCAGTATATTCATTCTTATTTTCTTAATTGAGATTGGTAAAAAATTGCTACTGGAAATCTTTGATTCCCCAGCAGAACTTTGAACTTCAAACACCAGACGTTGATAGTTTACAAAATTGTCCTCTGATGCTTTTGAAATCAATTAGCCAGGAAGCATGATTTAATACAAGTCTGGCTTGTTTTACTGTTACAGTATACAGTATGACGCTGTTTTTTTTATTAGGTCGCATTAATTTGAGATAAGAGTCCAAAGAAATTTCTCTAGCTGTCTTTCACCTGGTGGATGAATTGTTAAATTGTGTCTGTTTGAAAACCGAAACAAAAAGACACGAACACTTGCATGTAATTCTCAAACTCAAAGCAGCGGAGAAATGGCCAGTTGAAGGTTGCGTCTGGGCCTGCATAAGACCAAGAGTGGAATATACCGCGTGCCGCAGGCGGCGTCAGGGTCGCACCAAACCACCAGAGCCCCGGGGAATGTGCCGCGTGGAAGGACAGGGCGGCCCGTCTGGCTGGCTTGGGAGTGCGGTGAAGCCGAAACTACAGAGCCTGCTCATAAACACTCACATCTGGTAAAGCACTTATACAGGAGGGGAAAAGGCCGGTCATAAAATCACTGTTCCTTTTCTCTCTCCTCCCTCCCTTCCTCCCCACCACCTCTCTTTTTTTTCTTTTTTTTTTTTAAGTTCAGCAGGCAAGGTTGAAGAAAACACCGCCTGTGACTTGTTGCAGAAGTAAGGAAAGGTCCAAAGTGATTAGACGTAACATCACAAAAACCAGAAGAGCGAAATGGAATTTGTGACTCAGAGCGGAATGTTGTTTTCATGAATATCCTTATCTTAAGCACCCAGCAGACCTTCAGATACCTGCGTATGAAGTTGACACACTGTCCGTTTATGATGCTGGATCTGTGCACGAAAGCAATTTAGATGTAATTAATCAAGGTCAAGGGGGATGACAGCAGAACCTAGGCTGCAAATCTAGGGTCTTGAAAACTTGAACTTGAGCAGACTTTGTTTAAAGGTAGTGGTAAATTTAGGAGCAAGCATATCTAAAAAAATTAATTTAAAAAAAGCAAAAAAAAAATATTTGAAAGCTGTTAGATGATGGTGACAGAACTTGGTTTATTTGTTGTCTACATTTCAGTTATCATCATCATTATCTGCTTTCCTCAGTTTTCCCCAATTTTTGTTTTGGGACCCACGGCAATGCTTCAACTGCAATTGGAGCCCGCAACCTCCAGGTTGCAAATCCAGTTCCCTAACAGTTGCGCTAGACTACCGCCTGTGTTGAAAATGCAGGACCACATCCAGGCCAGTGTTGCATAATACAAAAGAAAGGTCTAACGGATGCATTAAAAAATAAAAAATAAAACAGATCCTGCTGATCCCTTGTTGCAGTTGACATCATTTATTCATGAGATAAAGAGGCCTTTTTACCAGTGAGAGCAACAGATGTCTGCATTGGCCACATCAGAGACGGCAGCCAGCCTGCATTCCGATTGGTCCTCCTTGGCTAGGGAACTTCCAGCCGGTAATACTGCAGATATCGCTATGGACTAACCAGATGGTCGACTCCCGTTTTTTTTTCTTTTTTTGTTTTGTTTCTCCTCCCGCTTTGAAATTTCTGTCTCCCTTTCCGTTGAAGCCAAAGCAGAAGCGTTCCGATGTTGGGGCATCTTTTTTGGAAATGATTCCTGACCGAGCGCAACGTGGACTGGACGGAATGCTCGGGAGCGCTGGGAACTCCTGTTACTGACCGGAGCCCCCCAGAATTTAGGAGGGAAAGGCATGCAGGAGTCGCCCGCTTGGTTATTCTAGAATAGTACCTGTGTCTTTCTGCCATCCATGGTTGCTCTGTATGTTGCCACACCCTTCTCATGAATATTCATGAGGAAGGAGCCAATCAGGACACCGTTTTTTTTTTTTTTGGAGAGCTCTCTTTCCATCTTCATGGACTTCATTCAGACAGGGGTACTGCAGTATTGCAAAATGAGTTGGGATCACAATACAGAGAGCACCGCCCGCGACAGGGAATCGAACCCTGAGCTGCACGGGGCGGGTCCACGTCAAGGGTGAGAGCCCGCCACCCTACGGACTGCACCACACCAACTCCACCAATCACAGGCCTTTTTATTCCCAGCCTAATGGCAAATCAGGTCAAGCTTTTCTCCCCGGTTGGAAGTACAAGGTTAATTTCTCACTCTCTCTTTCACTCACTTTCTCACTCCTTCCCTCTCTTTCTCTCTCTGTCTTGCATTCCTGAGGGCTGATGCAAGCTTTGTGTTAAGAGGTCTATATACCTGACAAACTCGTGCTATGCCAAAAATCGCTAATGCACTGCACTGAGCCAGAGCCAAGAGTGCAGTACTATGTTTACAAAACAGACTTAAAGTAGTTCAGTTTTCACACAGAGATATAGCCAAGGAGGGGAGGGTGGTCACGGATGGCACCATCGAAATGCTGAAGATAAGCATAAAATATGATGAATGTGCAGACGCTGATTGCAAAGGGCCTGCTCAACCCCCCCCCCCAAAGATACACAAGATAATTAGCAGAGAACCTCACAAGCTTTGCGAATCAGTTACGAATCTTGAAAAACCTACCCAGAATTGGCCACTGATCTCTCAGGAAACCCAGTTTTGACCGGGAAGTATTTTCCGAAGCATGACTTTCACCTCGCCCATCCCCTCCTCCCTCCCTCCCTCCCTTCATTTTTGTTGTCTGTGCTGCCCACAACACAACGATGTTTTGGAATCTTTGCTTCGGCTTGAAGCGGTTTGGCTTGACTGGCGCTCGTCTAATGAAGGATGATGAAGGAAAGCTTCCTAAAAAAAAAAAAAAAAAAAAAAAGGTTGCCACGGAGAAGGGTTGCCGGGGGACACCGCCGTAGCCAAGGTTACAGGGTTTTTCTTGTTATTGACAATGAATGTAAATCTGGCTTTGAGCCGTTCGTCTTTCCATCTGTTGTTCCTACCAAACATTTTTCTTTGTTCTGACCGAACTGCACGATGGGAAAACTTTAGGGATTATGACAGCACCTTTAGAGAGGCGCTGCTAAGCTGGACGTTTGGCCCCAGGATTTGTTCAGGCACCGCGCACAACATCTGGTGCATCAGACGGTGAACTTGGGTGCCGGTTTCAAAAGTGATACAGTCTTGTGTCAGAGCCAACCTTTTCAGTCCAATTTTCCTCAAAGTGAAGATTGATGTAATTCTTTTGAGGGGGAGCATATTGCTAAATCTTCGAGGCTGGACAAAGTTACATTACATTACAGGCATTTAGCAGACGCTCTTATCCAGAGCGCCTTACACAACTTTTTACACAGCATTTTACATTGCATCCATTTAAACAGTAGGATATACACTGAAGCAAAGCAAGTTAAGTACCTTGCTCAAGGGCACAATGGCAGTAGCCTACCTGAGAATTGAACCTGTGACCTTTGGGTCACCTAGACTGGCTCCTTACCCATTATACTACACTGCCGCCCAACAGTTCCAGTATGGCACCAAAGCTGTGAGACCTGGACATGGATGAAGATCTGAATACGACAGCAAACACTCACAGTCATGTCACTCGAGCAGACAGCTGCTAAAAATCCAACCATTGATAAAGAGCACTTGGAACGTGACCAGACATTACTGCTGCGCAAAATTTAACCAGGGGGACTTGATTCGCCCCTTTTGAGGAAATACAGAAACCCACAGAGTTCTCTCTCCTCAATGAGACACGGATAATATTTTCCACGGAATTCCGAGAAAAATAGCTCCCGGGCGGTGTGGTCTCCAGGGGGAACGTCGACCACAGTTTAAAAAAAAAATTTTTTTTTAACAAGTTTTTAAAAAAATCTCGGCTCATCGAGCAGACCGCAGCCACACGCTGAAAAGGTTGTTCTTAAAGCGCTCCGGGTCAGCACCAATCTCAGATTTCCCATTTCAGGAGGAGGTTCCCGCGTGAATTCCAGGTGGAATGTTGATATCCCCCCCCACATGTGCGGTCGGGAATACTGTAGAACCAACGAGGCTCATATGGATGGTTCCTTTTCCTTAAAAAAAACTTTTTTTTTTTTGTGGAGTTGAGTTTCCTACTGAGTGAATGCAGTGGAAGTTTGTTGATTTCTGTCATGCTCTGGAATAAACATTTTGATTATGAGCATGAGCCTGATTTCCCATGGCAACCAAGCCATGGATGAAGTAATTGGAAGCAGAGAGGGGTGAAAAGTAGGGGGGGGTCAAAAGGGAAGCTCTGCTTTAGGTGAATCTATGAAGTGAATGTGCATGTGTGCGCGTGACAGAACATGAGGACACTGATTTTGGAGATTTCAGAATTCATTGACATCAAGAGAGATAAGGGTTAGGGGTTGAAGTTCTCATTGTAAAAACATACAGACACAAAATTGGGGAGGGGGTCCATTCCAGAAAGTTGTCTGTCCTACAATATTAATAAAAAGGCAACAGAATGACAGCCTTTTTATTGAGCCTGTACTGAAAAAACTCAATATTTTCCTGCAGAGGGCCATTTATGCAGCACATCTGCACGACATACAGAGCACAGATACAGCGGATCAGTAATTGAGAAACCCCACTGACTGCAGTACAGACCCCACTGACTGCAGTACAGACCCCACTGACTGCAGTACAGACCCCACTGACTGCAGTACAGACTCCACTGACTGCAGTACAGACCCCACTGACTGCAGTACAGACCCCACTGACTGTAGTGCAGACCCCACAGACTGCAGTACAGCCTCCACTGACTGCAGTATAGACTCCTCTGACTGCAGTACAGACTCCACTGACTGCAGTACAGACTCCACTGACTGCAGTACAGACCCCACTGACTATAGTACAGACCCCACTGACTGCAGTACAGACTCCACTGACTGCAGTACAGACTCCACTGACTGCAGTGCAGACCCCACTCCTTACAGTGATGATGAAGTCCAGAATCCAGTCTAACTGTAGAGTGCTACAATTGACCTAGTTAAACACAGACGCACGTGCGCACACACAAACACACACATATATACACACATGCACACACGTACACACACCCACCTTTTGCCCACAGATGATCTCATTCCAGTAAATTTTAATATTTCACGTAATTATGTTTAACTGCTAGCTTATTAAAATGGCGGAAGGTGGAATTAAACTATTCTGGTGCTAAGCCGAGAGCTCCCGGGTTTCCCGCATGCTGTTTGTAACTGTCTCTTTGAAAAGTAGGTCAGTTGCCATTTGAACTGGAAAATGTGATCCTTCATTCTAGGAGGATTAAATCACTGCAAACCGATGGTTTGGAGTTTGGAGTTTGGAGACAGTGAACTTGGTGACAATGAAAGTTCCATAGACCTTTAACTCCACCGGCACTTTTAAACGCTAACACGGTCAGCCTTGTCCACTGTGAAAGACCAACGAAGATTCATTTGAGTAAATTTAAGGTAACTGAAAAGAGGGGCCGGTTATAATTCACGACAGCTGCACTGGTTGTTGACCATGAACCAGAGTTGGCCAAAAATATATAGATCTTAAAAGGGGACATTAGAAAATTTCACAAGAACTTATAAAAATCTAAAGTGTGAGTGAGTATTTTCAGATTCTCTGTAGGAGAGGTGTAAAACTCCTCATAGTGGCCAAAACGTGTCAGTTTTGGCCGCCATTGGCCTGTAAAGTAATTTTTTGTGCTTAACACAAATTGTTAGCAATATTTCTTCACGGAGTGAGTTAACATAAAACCTTTTGAGGAGTGGACTTTTTGGAAATGTTTTTTTTCTTCAAAATTCAGTCAGTGTTCTAGAACTGTAGAACTTTCAGCCACTTTCAGCATTAGAATGTTCAGCTCATAACATTCTAATCGCACATTGGTGATCTCACACCTTAAAGGGTTAACAGTGGGTTTATGTCATTTTTTCCCCTTATGTCCCTCCCCCAACCCCCCCCCCCCCCCCCCCACAGTAGCCTGCATCTATACCGCACCAACACCGGCCAAAGAGGGCAGCGGGACCACCGGCCTGGCAGCCGTTCAAGGTAAATGTTGTTTTTTTGGGGTGGTTTTTTCTGAGACGTGAACATTACTAATGCTGAGACTCACAGAGTGATCATTTCCTCCTCCGCTCATTTTACACGGTTCTCCTCCCTGTTCCTCCCAGCTCCTGTGGTGAGCTCAGTCAGCCTTCCCGAACGCTCTAAAGTGCTCAGCGGGGACCGTAAGATTTCCACCTGACCAGGAGGCCATCTCTAAACAGCTCATGATGTAACAGCACGCACGTGCAACTCGCTGGTTTCCTAGGTGACGGCTTAATGGTACGGAGGTGTGGGCTGCGATTCGATACGACTCGAGATCGCAGACAGCCTTACGGAGCTGAAGGATTGATGACACAGGACAGGATGTGATGTCATAAATGGGTTTGGTACAATTCTAGAGGGGGAAAATGTGGAATACTAGCAACTTGTGCGAAGGGTGCGAGTGCCATGCGGTGCGTGTGATTGGTCAATCGTCTGTGCCACGATAATTTCATTACTTCCAGGGCTGTGCATGTTGTTTGTGTCGAGCGGAAGCAGTGTAAAAAGCAAAATGCAACAGGAATTTCTGTAAATCAGACAATATTATCAAGATCAAAGCATTGCAGTGTGTGTTATGGAGCTGAAGGTGTGGCACAGGAGAGGATGTGATGTCACATGGTTGGAGATCTCTTTGAGGGTTAGGGAGGTCTAAAACTGTAATGGAACAAGACAGGATGTGATGTAATATGGATGGAAAAAGAGTGTAATGGAGATTGAAGGTAGGATGGTGTAGTGATTTAAAAAATAAAAAAAATCATAACACTTGTGGCTTTCAAAGCCAACCCCAAGTTAAGGTGATCTAACTTTAACTTTCTATACTTGCTAAGCCACCTAGTCAGTAAAATGCACGTTTGTGGTTAAACTGAACTTTGACCTCTACCTCATGGCCATAATGGTCTCACCCTCAATGGCATAGCACACACATTCAAGTACAAAGCGACATTATAAAAATAAAAATAATAATAATAATAATAAAAAAACAAAACAATCATAAGCAGTTAAGCGGCTTGCTACGCTGAGTTTGAGAAGGTTTGGCGCTCTGCGTTGCATCTTTCATAGCAGGGATATGATAAACACATGGCCTGCAGACAGCATGACTTCATATCTCTCCGTCCAAAACAGTTCTTCTGCGCGCCGTCTAAACCAGAACCTCAGTTGTTTCAGGGCACCAGAGGCTAGTTATTAATGATAGATTGCCAAGAGGTCATTTCACTTGAGTTATGCTCTTAATGAATTTTCCGGGTGATTTTTTATTTTTTATTTTTTTTTGACTCGGACATTTTGACAAAACGCACAGAGAGCATGTTTATTGCGCTGTTTATGCAGAAGGTATTAGCGCACATTTTCCACAGGGAAGGAGGGCCTATGGACTTACATTAGTTCAGACTCACCAGCTCTGAGTGTGTGTGTGTGTGTGTGTGTGTGTGTGTGAGAGAGAGAGAGAGGGCGTGTGTGTGTGTATGTGTGAGCGATAGAGTGTGTGTGTGGTTGTCTGTATGTGCGTGTGTGTGTGTGTGTGTATGTATGTGTATGTCTGTGTTTGTATGTGCGTCTATGTCTGTTTGTGCGTGTGTGTGTATGTCTGTTTGTGTGTGTGTGAGAGAGAGAGAGCGTTTATGTGTGTGTGTGTGTTCATGCATGTGTGTGTAAAAGTGTTTGTGAGAGTGTGTGTGTGTGTGTGTACATGCGCGCGTACTGTACAGTCAGAAGAAATCAAGGAAGCAAAACTGACAGAATTGCTCCGCCAGAACGGATCCTCCCATAGGATGATAAATGCTGGAACAACTGAATTTTTTTTTTTTAATGATGTTGCCTCACCCCACCAGCGGAGGGGTGTGAGGTCATCCGATGTACGAACGGGGGGGGGGTGGTTACCAAAAACACATGCTATAAAAAAAGCGTGGGCCTAAGTCTGCGATATTGCAGTTTGTTTGTGCTCCACCACAAACAAGGGGCCATTGTGCACATCTAAAAAAAAAAAACTAAAAAAAAACAGAATATGGCTATTATTAATTTTTTTTATTTCTAAAAGGAAACTTTGTACAGTTTTATACGAACGACGCGGCACATAAGAGGCGGGCTCCGTGACTGTCCTCCGATTTTAGGCCTGCGTTGGATCAGCGTCCGTCCCGAGCTCTGACTCGCGATTAAAAACACTTTCGCCAAACACCGCAGATCACCAAAGCAGCGTCGTGCCAAACTGCCGTCTGATTGGATCCAGGGCCTCGGTCTCGTCCCAGACACCGGCTGGTTTAATATCGCTGGATAGTAGCGGCGCACAGGAGGACGGCCGGCGTCGGCCTCCTCCAGCAAATGACAGGACATATTTTTTTTAATTTTTTTTTTAAATGGTGGTAAATATCATAAATCCGGATTCCCACATCACATGTACGAGCGTGTGTTGCCTCGTGAAGTTTGTTATATCCTCTCGGGCGGAGGTAGGCGACCCTTAGTCTACGAGTCCCAGAGATGTTCCTGGCCCCTGTTCAAGAACTCCTGTTCCATCCAGACCTGCACCTTCGTGACGGAATTAATCATGGGGCCTACTAAACACAGGTGACCCTGCGCTGGAGGTACCTATAGCTTTTCACCATCCGGGCTCTGAATACTCAGGCTCAGACTTTAAATGATCCTGAGATCAAGCTTTGATGGAACAAAAAAAAACAAGAGGTCATCCAAAGCTATTAAACTGTGATACACTGCTATATTACACAGCTGAGCAACATCATGTAACCTAGGTAACTAACCTTCCATCAGCTTCAGCTGCTACCTTGTAGCTAGCTAATGGCACTTCAGCATGAATAGATTGTTGAATAGGAGACAATTAGCCTGGTTTTTCCAACTTAGCAAACAGTGCTTTTCCTGCAATTTGTAAATGAGCCTAAAGTAAACTTAACAAATGTTACTGTTAATAAATCTGAGCTCTTGGCCACATGCTGAGCACTTGTTAATTAGGGTTAGCACGCTAGGTCACAATGTTTCCATATAAACTATGTGTTATTATTTCTACAAAGGTCAGTGACTGTAATTGTATTCCAATATGTCGGGTAAATATGTGGCTTTTGAAAGGCATTATCAATCTGTTGCAATATCTCTTCTGCAGAGCCTGCTACTATACAGAATTATAATGTCTAATTCCCTGGTAGAATGTGCAACCAATTATTTTCATGTTTTTTTTCCCCCCCTCCAAATGTCTCGGAACAATTGATTCAAAACCTGGGAAAAACGTGACTGCCTTTTCTCAGCAGTGACCAGTTGCTATGGCCAAGAAGTAAACCATATTTAGAGTGAGCAGCCAAGCCGGTCCTTTGCAGTCTGACCACAACGAGAGTTAGCCAGCGGTGTAGCCACTCGGCAGGGGGGGCTGAAATAAAGTGGTGTCGGTGGCTAGCTCGCTCGCGTGTCCTGCTAACGTGCTAATCCCCAGCATGGGCGACACACCCCATGGTCTTTCCTGTGCCCCTCCTGAAGTGGGGCAGCAGCTCTTGCCAAATATGCTGCAGTAGCATTCAAAAGCTGGAGAACCTAAGCGAGACACTTCAGCGATTTTGACAAGAGCCACTGCCCCCGACTCCAGCAGTGGGACAGGAGGCAAGACCACGGGGGGGGTGTGTCGCACACACTGGAGATTAGCACGTTAGCGGGACATGCTACCGAGCTAGCCACCGACACGCACCTTATTTCAGCCCCCTGTCGAGTGAACACACAAAAGTTAACAGGCCAAGCCAAACAGGAGAATATTCGCAGTGGCCTACCCAAAACACATCAAAAAGGGGAGGGTAGCAACAGGTCGTATAACAGGATTTTTGTTTTTATAGTTTTTGGCCGCGGTTTCGAGAGTGACGCCATCGCTCTGAGATCACCGCGGAGCGAGTGAATTTACTGACTGCTGGACCCCTGCGTCTCCACTTTTAAATCACCTCGCTGGCTAAAACCTTCGGGGTCACGTACAAACCAATCAAATTCGAGCGCCGGAGGCCAGGCCAGGCTGGGCTTGACGTCGGCCCAGTTCTTCCAGGGACTGGATTTTCGAATTTCGTTCCTGTTTTTTTTCGAAGTGCGAAATCCACAGTCTGGTTTCGCACTGTTTTTTTTTTTTTTTACCGCGGCCTGGTGCTAACGTCTGACCCGCGCGCGGTGTACTGTATCGCTGGGTTAAGACGGGCGAGGGAAAGCTACCCCCGCTCCTAAATCAACAGCGGGAAACGGGACTCTCCTCTGCGGAGTCGAGGGGCGCATCCACAGAGGAAACGCTGGAAGTGATTTACACCCCGCCTTCCGTCCGTCCCGTCTCAGAGGAAGGGGTTGTTTTTACTTCCCTTTTTAAAATAAATAAATAAATAAAGATTTTACCCCGTTTTCCTCCCGTGGTGAAGAATGGGTAATCTTGCTGCCCAGGGGTCTGTCTTTTGGGGGATTCAAACTAAACAGGCTCTGTAAAGGCTGTGGCAGCTCTGCTTTACATTCCTCCCACCAACAGGGGGCAGCAGTGGGCATTTTGACTGAAACTAAGCCTGCAGCTCTGGCTCAAGAATAGCCAAACTGGATGTTAATGACGAATAATTTTGGCTTGATTATTTAGGTACAGATAAAATGGAACAGTTTGTGCAAGTTTATGATGAGTTACTGGACAAACATAAAACCATTCCCTTCCCTCTCTGTGTTTGAATGGGGCCAAATTAAAAAAAAAAAAAAAAAACAGGGTGGAGGGACACATCCGAGCACTAGGGAACGATCACAAGTTCTAGCTGTCAAAGAATTCCCCCCCCCCTCAAGGTGGAATTTCGGGGAATCATTCATCAAACGCTCCAGGCGTAAATGTGACATGACGACTGGACCGTGAGCTGTGAAGTCCTGGCGTCTCGCTATTTGGCTGCGCGTAGTGACACGTGAAAAAAGGTGTTGAACGGCAGAATGGAGAAACCTCGCAATGAAAACTAACCCTACGGCAGCTGGTGTCTGTTACCTTTTTAAAAAAAATAAAAAAAATTTTTTAAAACATGCGTCAAGATGAGTCTGATCTTCCGACGAATACATTTGCTAACAATGAACAATAATAAGAAACCCTACGGTCTGGAATCGAATCTGGACTATGCCAGTGCCAACTCCAAGGCACCTCCAAGGTGACACATAATTGGTCGCTGCATAGGCCAATGAGGGTGGGATTTGGTCAGCCCTTGGGCCAATCGGGTTCCAGGTTTGCTTGCTCAAGCTGCACATGCAGCGTCTTCCTTGACTCAGCAGGACAGCAATGAGATAAGCAACAGATGTTCAAGTAATCAGCGAGGCCGGTGAATGCAGTTGGGTTTTCTAAAAACCAGGGGAATAAAAAAGCATATATATATATATATATATACACATACACACACACGGGTGCATGTTCATTTTTCAAGATTTTAAAAGAAAATAAACATGGGTTCCCTGTTATTTTTTTAAATGCAATTAAAACAGTATTTCACATGAGGCTCAAGATAAGCCCTTAACCGAGAGACATCAGATGATGTCACGCCACCCCCATACTGCCATGGTTTGGTCCATAAATCACTCTGAGTATCGTAAAGGATCGAGTGCCTTACTGCTCACTTCTGTCTATGAGTGGACAACGACGAAGCGTAAAAGTAATCCGATATACGATGGGTGATAATACTCTAGCAGTCCAACCCAGTCGCCAAATTTATGGCTCGTACGCTCGTCTTCCAGAGCGAACGCAGGTGTATACCGTTGAAACGCGGGTATGACTCACCCTGGAGTCTACTGTAGTCTTCAGGACAGAAACTGGATTAAGGGGGAAAAAAATGCACTCCACCAGAACAGGATATTTAAAAATGTGAACAGAGTTAGATTACTTGATTGAACCTCGTGCGATAATGCGGGCTTACATCTTCTGTTTGTGTTAGCGATCTGCATCGGCTCCGATTAACCGGTTGCAGATTTTAGGGCCGGGACGCGAAGGCGAAGCTCTGAACATTGCAAGATTAACTTACATCCGTTCCGTTCTGTTCCATCGAGTGAAGTTGATAAATATTGAGGAAGAGTAGGTCTTCCTGTACTGAATTTATCATGAACCAAATGACAGGGACTATAATGTATAATAATGTATCACCACAAAACTACAATTATTAGATTTTTCTTCTTCATGCAGTGAGAATGGGAATGACTTCAGACTAGAATGCATTCTTCTGTAATCCTTCTGTAATCCTTATTGTTATTTATCATCCGTTTGTTCCACACGCATTCTTGGCTCCAGCGTTATGTCCAAACCCGTCTCTTACCTACGCACCAGACACCGGAATTCACCTCCTCCTCCTGGGACCCAAAGCTCGTAATTCACAAACCGGCATCGAACCAGACGTAAACATATTCAACGCATGTGTATTACTGTAAAGCAAAAGCGACAGCTGAGGCCAATGAGTTTCAAACGGTCGGACGTGCCTGCTATTCTTTATTTAGACAATCGTTAAATTATGGAGCTAATGACCTCAACGTTGTCTGCCGGAGGATGAACTGCGATGCTAGAAAAGGGGGAAATAAATGAGAAAAGAATTCCACAATGAGCGTCATGTTTTCCGAGACAGATTGGATTTGATTATTGTGGTTGAGAAAAAGTGTCAGTCTGTCTCTGTGTCTCTCTGTCTCTGACTCTCAATTCCAGATGGCTCAACAATGCTTTTTTTTTTTTTTTTTACAGTTAACCCTTTTTCAAACGCAGTCCCATGTGCATGCACACGTACACACGCGTGCCCACACACATTTACAGTACAGTGCAGTCTGTATGTATTTGGACAGCGACACTTCTTGTCGTCTTGCCTCTGTTGAAATGAAACAATAAATATAAAAAAGGTTAAAGTGCAGCTTTAATTGGGGGGTATTTACATCCACATTGGGGGAATCATGTTGGAATTGTAACCCTTCGCATTGGCCATGAAATAAAGACTAATGTTGATTGACTCCAGACTCCCGCTACAGTCCAAGGAGTCTTGAACTCCGATTCTTCTGTCACACCATGTGACCCAATCCCTGCCGCATGATTGGCTACTCATTTACGGCCTTGTTACTTGGCGATTTTTTTCCCCCCTCTGTTCAGTACTCTCAGACTGACCCCATGGTCATACCCCAACGGCACTAGTGCTGTGCAGCTGTTAAGACGGACGAACAAAGCAACAATGCAGACTGTCAAGTCAACTGGCAAAGGAGATTTTTTTGGTTTGGCAGCTGGGCTAACAAGTGACATAACTTTATTCAGATCCACCGACCACCCTGACTCCCACGTTCTTCGAACAACTTTCGGGGGAACTGAAACGACGATTTAAAACAGCGAAAATATCGGGCAGAGGCCAACGACCGTCGCTCCGCAACGACTGCACTTCAGAGAGCTTGGGTTCGTCATTAGAACTTGCAGACTTGTAAAAGAAAAAAAATCCTGCTAACTGGATTGGTCAGCAGAAGCGAAGCACTTTAATAACTCGCTTCCCCATTGGCTGCCGCATTGAACTTAAAAAAAAAAAAGAAAAAAAGATATTTGCTATTGTTCTTTTTCGTGCTTGCACACCACCCTTCATTTCACAGCGGACAGAAATGCTTCTCATCTGGTCTAGTTTTGGTTTCGCCCCCATTGTGAAGGTTTATGTCACAAACAATGCTGAGGTCATAAGAATCCCGCCCATAGTTAATATAAAACAAATAAAACACTGGAAACTAATGCTGCTGTTTTATTGCCTCAGACTCTATAAATGGGTTATTTTAATTTTGACTCACTTTTATAATTGTTTTTGTAAGCTAAACTGAGGAGTATCAGTTGAAAACAAGCCTAATTATAGTTGAAATGAGCCATTTGTTTTCCTTTTTAGCTTAATTCGATGCACTGTTGGTGCCCTTTTCTACTGTGAGTAATGAGAGCTGATTCAGAAGTATAAAAATACAACACAAGCCCGAGAAACTAATGGGAAAATTTTTTTTGTGGTAGTTTGAAATTACGTGGGACCGTCAAACAGCTGCCAACATTGTTTGCAATTACACTGCCAGTTGTAGTGTAGGAGGTAGAGGAGTAAGAGCCCTGTTACTCAAATCAAGGTCCTCAAGGGTTGTGATCTGCTGGTTTTCCACCCTCCCTTTACCTGGGAGTCAGGTAATAGTACAGTCTGACCAATCAGTAGCACTAAGCTGTTCAGTCAATTGCCTGGGAGAAAGGAAAACCAGGGCCGGATTTGGATTCGAGGGCCAGATTTGAGTATCCACGGGGTAGGGGATGTCACACAGAGGTACGGCATATCAAAGAAGGGAACTGGACTGGAGTAGGCAGTAGAGGAGGTTCCCATGTTGGCCCAGACCAAGGCGGAGCTATTCAGGGGGAGTAAACTGCGCTTGGCTCCCGTGTGTTCCAGCAGTCGCTGCTCATTATCACTTTGAGGCTCCCCAGCCAGGTCTGCACAGGTGTGAGCTGGAGGACACATTAGTGGCTTTAACAGGACGAATGGAAAGGGGGGGGGGGGGTCACTGAATCTGTGTGTGTGTGTGTGTGTGTGTGTGTGTGCGTGCATGTATGTGTGTATGTGCATGTATATGTATATGCATGTGTGAAGCTTTTCCTGAACCATGAAGAATCACATGAGCAAATCAGCGTGCCATAACTGCTCAGTCAAACTCGCATGTTGTGTGTGTGTCTGTATGTGTATGTTTGTGTGTGTGTGTTGCTAGTCTTTCCTTCTCCTGAACCATGAAGAATCACATCAGCAAATTAACTTGCCATAACAGCACAGACAGACTCACAACCTGGCTATATGGGCAATGTAACCAGCTCTAAGAGCTTAGGCAGAGGTCGTTAAAGAAGTTTCAGGGTCCGTCGTTGCCAGGTTAATCAAATCAAACCATTAGCAGCGGTTAGCATAGCCGCCCATTGGTTGTCTGGATCTTATTGCTCTTCTTAGCTTGTTAGCCAGATCAACAGCGCCTAGCAACAAACAGCTGGAGTAAGTTATTCGGAGTAATGACTTGGACAGATTGGTGAACTGTGTTCCAGGTTGTTTTCCTGGTGCATCATTTGTGAAGCAGAAGGTATGGTTCATTGAGATGATCCACTAATGCACACTGACGTGCGCAGCATGAAGCATAATTAATGTACATTTTTGCAGCTGGGATTTCTCGGTTATTTATTTTTCATTACGGCAAGGAAGCTGGAATCCACAGCAAAATTCCCGATGTTAACAGAGTTCAAATCCGTCTAACAGGGACCACATGTATTCTCTTAGAGTTAAAGATGTTCACACCTGATAATTTTCTGTGTTTTTGATCACCTAACCATCCACATCCGTGCATGTACTGTATGCATACACACATACCCAGAAACACTCTTGCATGTTCATAATTCATTTTAATTATTTTATGAATCATATTTTAGGTGAAAGCCATGCTCAGTATTCCGTTTTTTTTTTTTTTTACTGAAAATGTGCATAATTACGCATAATTAGGTACCGCATTCTTCCTGCTTAGCCACATACTGTATCTAAGCAGCAAACTAATATTGAAATTGTAGAATACTAATGATTGCTGTACGGAACATTGCTGCGGTCCCTGATTGTCACCTACAGTTTTAAAAACAAGGAAACTAAATTACAAAGTGCATTACCATCCAGACATCTCTCCGTGATCTTGGATCTTAGTGCTGTCGCTGGGAGCTACCCCCGTTCGCTTAATGTTTCCGAGGAGACAAAACATCTGAACGGTGAAGTCATGACCAGCAGCCGGTCATTCTGGGAAGGAACCGCGGCTCGGGGGAATGCGCTTTGGAAGGTTGCGCTCGCAACCTTCACGACACGTGAGGTCCAAAAACCGCTCGGTTCAGAAATCTCCCGTTACACGCGAAGAGTTAAGGGTGATTACATTATGTGGGCTCCGTTTTAAGATGGAGAAACGCTTGTGATTGAGTACCGCCTCAGCAACATTTCAACATGTTAAGAGTTCTAACGCTGGATACAAGTCAAGCGCAGCAGATACCGCCCTTTTAATTAAGCCCCCTTTGGACAACAGAAAAAAAAAAAAAAAAACTTCTGCAGATTACCAGCCGTGTTTTTAAAAGAAAAAATATTTTCTTTTACAATTGCAGCCATCTGTCCCAGAAGAAAACTCCTACCACACCAAACAACTTGAAAGTTGTGCTGAAACCCTACAGGACCGTGCCAAACACTGTTAAAAGTGGCTGTCCCATCGTTGGAGGGAATGGTTGCAGTAGTTTAGCTTTAATCAAATGCAATTAATATAAATATCCAACTAGCAGCTGGCAGCCTGGTGAAAGAACCTTACAGCTGTAGCAGCTAACAGACAGATATAATTAAATATAAAAGCATTCAGCTGTATTAATGAATAAACAACACATAATCACGTGTGCCTCTCTCTCACACTGTCACTCTTGCCATCACTCTCTCTCTCTCTCTCTCTATCTCATACACAGGTTACACACACATGAATGCAGGCATTCACCGTTATCATATATGTACAAGCAAACCGCAAAAAACGCTAAACACCTAATTAAACTCGCAAGCAATCCCAGAGGTTTCCCAAACGGTTTGCATGCTTAAAGGTGTGACAGCAGGACCAGGTCGCATGTAACGGTGTCCTACCCTGTTGGCCCAGGTAATTCCTCTTTTCCTCGTGTGCTCTCTGGCTCCCCCTGTAGGAACTGCAGTCCTTCACCTCCTTTGGTCAGACTCTGTGGATGGAAAACGAGACGTGAGGATTTAAACTGGGTCGCAGCTGAAAGTTATTACCCCCCACCCACCTCGTTTTCCAACATCCCAGGAAAAAAAAAAAACAATAACAACAAAAGGTTTTCAGGGCACACATTTTGAGCTAACCGTTCAATCGACTCTACAAAAGTAACTAACTACACCCTTATTTAGCAGACCTATCCAGTGTGACTGACACAGAATACACCCTTTACATACAGCCCATCAGTATAGCCGGATATTTCACTGCAGCAATTGAGATTAACCCCGTATGGTGTGAGAGAACAAATACAGTGTATAATTAGTGTGATTAGAACGTTCTTAACTGGACATTCTAATGCTGATGTAACAATCACTGCTGGTAATTGAAACTAATGAAGTTCTAGAACACCAACTTCGAATTTTGACAAAAAAAAAAGAGAAAACAATCTAATCTTCAAAGGGTTAAGTAGCTTGCTCAGGGGTACGGCATCAGCACCCGTGTGGGAATCGAACCCGCAACCATTGTTCCGTGTTAATATTCAATAAACAGGGCCAAGGCTGTCGAGCAGGCTACCAAATCCTGGCCTCCAGAAGAAGCTTGTAGTCTCCAAATCATCCCAACAGGCGGAAAAATCCCACAACACCGCCAAAGTATGTAAACAACTACGCACTCTCACGCGCGCAGAGGGGTCACACAATCAGCATTATCCATAAAAGGTCACTCAGAACCGACTTCAGACTGCTGATGCTTATTAAAAAACTGTAATTATTTCTGTATTCCTCGAGCAGAATTTAAAAATTGATCGCCAGTTGGAACAAACCACAACGGCGCAGCTGTAATGAAGAACAGCCATCTATTTTTCCACTTCATATTTCTGTGAATGGCTGCAGATTAGATTCAGCTTGCTACAGTAAGACTGTGTGCAGTGTGGCACAACTACAAGCAAATGGTCGCCCATTAAGCGATTTTGCACACTGGACTGGTCGTTATGACATATAACAGACCTCCACATGCTAATGAGCGGAGCATTAAATTCTCCAGTTATGACTGAGCCTCATCCCCCTCAGAAGCAGATATGATTATCAAACACATTTCATCATGGAATTTTTATTTTCCCCCCCATACCAACTACGCTTATCTCACTGAAAAATTATGATTCATGTTACATAACTGCTGTTGGCAAAAAAATTGCCAATTTCCTAATCCTCAGCCCCCACAAAACACACATACCAAAGCTTCTAAAAGCAATATTACTAAACAACCACCTAGCACACACACACACACGCACACGCATACAAACACACACGTGCACACGCACACACAATACACTGAGTTTCTTATGCCTCACCACCTGTATGAAAGCAAAAGGTGATTAGCCACTGTGTAAAGCCCTGCTTGAGAGTGTGTGTGTGTGTGTGTGCGTGTATGTGTATGAGAAAGGATACTGGCATACCCCTGTGAACAAAGGCTCACTGTAATACATCTCCCAACGTAGACAAAACAGAGGAGACAAGTTTAGAGAAACTCTCATTAAACTACAATATCAATTACCCTCCGTCACACTAATTTGTCTTTTTTGTTAATTTGACTGAACGGTAATTTTTCCGCTCAAGGAGGCAGGAGCTGGCGCCCGAGCCAGGCCTTCTGGTTCCAAGGCTGGTTAAAGCACGGCACCGCTGGGCTCTGCTGTTATCCCAGCGGTTTCGTCGCCTCTGGTTTGTTTTACGATAAAGTTACACGCCGTTATATCGCTGCCGCGGTTTTCTCAGTCACGCTGTCCGACACGCTTTCCTTGGCGCGCGTGTGCGTGCGGGCGGGCGGGCGGGCCGGCGGGCGGGCTCGCCAACGAGCCGTGGAGAGGGCGGAGCAACGAGGTGCAGCGACGGAGGGTTTGTGGGTACCCGCATTTCCATGGCCGGACACACCAAAGGGTTTTTTTTTTTTTTTTTTTTTAAACCTGATCATCCGTGACTGGAGGTGGGGGGGCCCACAAATTCATACTTGCACTTGTGTCTATACCTAGTGCTTTCTTGTTGCACTTGCATCTTCATCTTGATGTTGCTGTATCTCTTGTAATTATGCCTCATTTGTAGATTATGACTTGCCTTCCCTCTGACTTGAGGAGCATCTATCAGAAGAAGTAGGTAACTGTGGATTCTTTGCTTTAACAAATGGATGGCATCAGTTTGTGAAGAGTGTCACAAAAAGGGTGGGAAAAGCAATTTCTTTTTTAAATTCCATGAATAACATTCCCTCCGCATCCCACTTCATTAGTGTCAATTGTGTCTTTAACACCACCTCCTACTGCCAGGTATTTCTGAGATTTGTTTTTTCACCTGGCTCTTTGTTGCCCTTTCATAGGTAGGTATGCCCATTGCTTGGCAATAACACGATAACTGCTATCATGAATTAGCATTACATGCATTTGGCAGACGCTCTTATCCAGAGCGACGTACAACAAAGTGTATAACCATAACCAGGAACAAGTATGACGAAAACCCCTAGAGAGAAGTACCGGTCCAAGTGCAGGGAACAACCGCTTAGTTCAACTTGGACCCTGAAGGTTAAACTGATTAACACTAACATTCGTGGGCCAACTTTGGTTTGGTGGAGATCTGGAAGGGCTTCTACAGCGCAAATACATAATTTAATACACAAGCGTTATTGTTATTGTAGCTAAACGTGGAATTGGAGTGAACTCATCGCCCACCAGAGCGGGGCGGAGCGGAGCGTTGTCTTAACGAATTTGACATGAGGTGCGGACGCACGCAAAACTAGATCCGCTCGTTTTGTTTCCTGTCACGCGAAAGACCGATGCTGCAGATCACGTGACCTTTCCGCGTCGTTGCCTCTTCTTCGTCAACCTGCTATGCCGCGTTCATGGTTTTGGAGAAAACAAAGCGCTTGGAGTGGGGGGGGGGGGGCTGGAATGCCGCGGTGTTGCCGAGACATTCCATAACGCAGGCTTAAAATCTTACTATGGGGCAATGGAAAAATCTGCAGATCCCTATTCCCCAAAGGATGGGTAATTCCCCCCAAAACAAAAAACAAATAAACAGACAAAAGAAGAGAGATTACACATGGAAATCGCTTGTTATAAGTAGATAAGTAGATTTTCGTTTTGGCAGGGGGGGGACTATGTACACATTATTCCACTGGAATTCATGTTACTTGTGCAATCATAAAAATCTTTGGATTTTTACTGTTTTCCATTCTTTCTTCTGCCAAGTCATTCACCACAGGGAATGGCAATGAGGGTGTGCAATGTAAGATGTTTTTGTCCTTAAGTTCTGGTTAAGGTAGCAGGATTGTTTAAACTTGATATACGTTGGCACAAAATACAAAGCCAGTTCTTGGTGCTGTCAGAATTAATGTTCGGCTGTATTTATAGCGTGAGCGGGCATAGATTTATAGGAGGAGACGTATGAAAAATACTCTTGGGCGAAGCATGCAACCATTAGGCCACATTGTTGCGTTTTTATGGCATCTTTGGTATGTTAGTGGAATTTAGCAGGATGTAAATAGTCTCAGTTTTGGAAGTGGAACACAGAGAATAGTCACATTGAATTCCTCCACTGGCGAAGTACATAAATAAGTTAATTTTTGTTAATGGCTATTGCTTGTAGACCTGGTGACACATTAATTAACCTCTTCATTGATTCATCGAAGAGTAGGCTTTTTTTGGAACATCATTATTTCAGAATTCCAAGTCAGTGTTCTGGAACTCCGTTGCTTTCAGTTACCAGCAGTGATGGCTACATCAGCATTAGAATGTTCAGTTAAGAACCTTTGGTTGCTTCTTCCAGTTGCTGCAGTGCTTTGCCATGACCGTGCAATGATGGAAGAGAGACAAACCAAGCCACGCTTGGAGAGTAGATATATGACCCAACACAAGAGCACAGACCCACGGGAAGAACCCATCGTGCGTAGGAGATATTGGTCTTTATCCTGGTGTGTGTGTGTGGCTTAAAACACACTGTTCATTCTTTAATGTCTTTCCAGTGGAGCTGGATGGGCAGCATCGACAGTGAAGCTGTCCATGCATGATTGACGGACAGGGACCAGGGACATCAAAAGATGTCTGTCAAGATTATTATTTTTTTTTTTTTTCAGGGTGCAATTGAGTGCAACAGACCTCCACACTTTCCCATAAGCTAAGAGCTCCAGCAGAGAGATGCTTGGGCAGGGGAACAGGTTTTTCCCATTCATGCAAATGGCAGAGGGCCAGCCAATCCCCTGTCGGAGGGGGCGTGGCCTGAGACCCCAGCTCCAGTGTGTGATGCCTTGTCTCCTGGTAGTGATGTCACTTTCCTTTCCAACCATTTGACCGTGTGAACATGTATAGATTTTCCACCGGTGACGAGTGTTCTGTCTACATGATGAATCTGCATTTGTAATTTATAGAAAGAAAACAACATTTCAACCAATCAATGGAGCACGCCTCTGGAGCATCCATTATATGATACATGTGGGTAGAAAGTCAATGACATCAGACATACAATGACTAAGAAGCCATTAGTTACGCTACAATGCGGAGTTCTGTTCACATGTAGTGTAAATTAACATTCTGCCATGTTTTAATTTGTGTCGGCATTATATTTGGCTATTATGCTAATATGCTAATTAACTAAATTAAACTAAATATTTCTCAATAAATAAAAACTACTGCCTGGGGCTTGTCCCGAAAATAATTTTTTTTGTTAACCAAGTGATTTATCTTGGCTGCTTCTACCACTGCTGCCGCTACTGCTGCTAAGACTTCTACAACTATTAATAGTTTGAATGCGTTTTTCTTACTGGAGTATATATTACATTTTTCTTTTAAATTAGCTCTACTAATTAACTAGATTTACGATTCCGAAGACACAAACTGAGGAAACCGGAGCTAACCATACAAGCTTAAATTTACACTCGGATGTCAACACGAACGCTGGGCTACTCGGTTAGCCATGATGTACGGCCAAAATATGAATTCCTTCTCATGAAGAGCATTAATCATTGAGTTGCTAATCAAAGCAAGATGATGTGGAACTTTTGAGAAGTGCCTGGAAACCCATATTCAGTTTTTAAATCAAACTGAAAAGGAACAAATATTGTTGTGCATGAATGACCTAATGCGCAGAAAAATAGCCAGCAGTCTGTGCTCAGTTTAGATTTAACTCTGGAGAGAGTTGAATAAACACTTTTCATTTTTGACATGCGAGAGACTGGCTTTGATTTCAGCGAGAGGTACGGCACCAAATGTAGATACGAATTTACAGCTCTGTCGAGTTTTGACCAGGTTGATCCTTCTTGGCACAGACTAAACAGGTGGTAAATTTAAAATGACATTGGACATTGCATGTGTTAAGCAGGAAAACATGAACCGGCAACCAATGGTGCCAAGATCAGCAGCATTATAAATCAATTGTTTTCTCAACATTAATAAATGTTAGTAAATGCACTGTAAGGACATTCCTGAGCTGGGCTTTTATGCAAAAACAAAAACAGATGCAGATGCAATGTACGCCACTTTATAAATCAGAAAGCTCTGGCTTCCTCTTAGAGAACCCTCTCTCTTATATTTAATAACATTGGAATGAACACTAATGATGCATCTACTAGTTTATAATGCATTTATATGCATGCCATATTCTAAATGAGAGCATAATCTTTAGGCTTTCCATTCAATAAACTGTTTCAAACCCGTTTTGAAAATGGTTTAGAATGAATTATAGAACATTAATATTTTTTGTATAATGTTTATCCATGCATAAACTCTTGTTTGTACGATGCTTTATTCTGAGGCAGTAAAATTGCTTCTGCTGAAGCCATTTCTCTCTGAAATTTGTGCCTCTGTCTCAATAAATCATAACAAAGATTAAGCTTCTCTGGTAGCAACCAAACAAAGCAACAAAAAAAAAACAAACAAACAAACAAACAACAGCAAATGTTAACTTAAAGACCATCAAACTGGGATGATGCCCGCGAGACGGAAACAATCCTGTTCAAATTGCTTACGACCTTGTGTAACTGAACTTGTTAAATGTAGTTACCTGAAATTATAATATGAAATTGGCTAGGTTGCTTGTAAATGAACACACATTAATTCTGTAGGGAGCAGGAGCAACAAGCCACTTCATCCTCGTTTAACGAAGGGAAACAAGTCAGAAAGTAAAACTGCTGTCGAGCTCCCTCCACTTCGGAATGGATGTTATTCTGGGACAAGCGCGTGCAGCCAACGGAAATGTTTTTCAAATTGGTTACAAATATGCCAGAGTGTTTTTTGGCTACCCGCTGGTCTCTGTGCGGGTTGCACGTTAATTTTCCACCAATAAAAACCAAACTGCTTTAATAGCAGAGCCGTCTATGTGCACCTAACCATACCCGTAACTTCTATTCAGGGTGCAATCACAAAAAGCACCAAACAGCAAAACACGCTAACAGCATTAATTCACAGGAATACCGAAGTTCAAAAATCATGGGAGGCCCATTTATATTTAATAAGTGTAAATATCAAGTTGCCGTTTTTTTTCTTACATTACAGTGGTTCAGTAATGAGGCTAAATATAAACAAACACAGCAAAGTGAGCTCATGGCAGACACTCTTTGTGGAAGCCTTGTGGCCAGAGAGCAGGTCGGATTGACTCAACAGGTCTAATGAAGGGTCCTCCTGGCTGGCAGGTCCTTGAGCCCAGCTGCGTATGGAAAGATTTAATAATAAGGAGAGATTTTTAAAGGCCGTTAGGCGTGTGGAAGACGGGTGCCAGGTCGGACAAAGAACGCCTTTGTGACGTTTGGGGGAAAAATGTCACACTTACAGCTTATGGTTTATATCAGAGCACTTTGGCAGAAGGGATATGACATTTGAGTTTAGCACAAAGTGTCAGATAATACAACCCCCCCCCCCCCCCTTCTCCACACCCAAGAATATTATGCGACAAGAAGGCTAGTAACTATCAGGGAAAAAGCTGTTAGCAATTATATCAAACATGATGTAACCCCGATAGCTGAGCGTTGTAAACAAGGCCAGTGCAACCCTCGCTCCAGGAGAGCTCTGGAAGAGAAGGCACCCTGAGTTTAAGACAAGTGAAGGGCTTCTTGACACCCACCCACCCCCCTTTACCTTCCCTATTCTAACTCAAGAGCGATGCACCGACATCACTGCGACGCGTGCGCATTCAGACAGAAGTCCCTTTCTCCTTTAATTGTGAGGTGGCTGCGAGAATAAGACGGGGAACGTTCGGTTTAATCTTTTCGAGGCAATGAAGGCTTTGGCGAGGAACGTACCGGAGTCTCTTAGAGCCGGAACAATGAATCCACTGTGTGTCCCGAACCAGACTCAGCTGGAACGCCCGAGGTGGGGGGGCGGGGGGGCGGGGGGGACTCTGGCCGCAAACAGCGAGGAGTCATCCGAGTTTTTGGGTGTTAGCCTTCGCTGCTTCAGCTGCTGCTCTTCATCTTCTGCATCATCAGGTGCCAGGCTTTATATTGGCAGGAGTGGCCCATTTCACGCCGCAGGTGCCGACGGTTCGAATAATCAGCCGTTTTTTTATTTTTTATTTCTCTTGCCACTTCAGAGTCCTGCAATTTCAGAATGAACACCCGTCGCTTTATTTGATGAGCCCGTCAAAAACGCTTGCCGACACCTTTTTGAGTAAAATTGCTTCTGATCGGTTGTCCCATTCCTTGACAGAGAAATTTCTCAGGAAGATAAACCTGAATTTTGTCCCAGAAAGCAAAGTAAAGGTGGCGTAAGGTAACTGCAGAAGAGTATGACCTCATACAGAAATAGTCAGTATGGATCTTGGTCTGTTCAACTGCAGTGAATACGCACATTTCTCACGTTCTGTTTATGACAGAAGTGTGGTGTTTTTTTTTTGTTATAAAGATGGCTTCGTGATGGCACGTCCAACTCTCACGTCTAATTTATGCAGACTGGTGGAGCTCCCCAGTGGCTGAATGTGATTTACATGCTTTCAAACTTCTGTTTTTTTATTTTTAGTTTGCTTGTTTTTTATATTTTGAAAGGGAAAAGTCTTTTTCGTCAAGATTATTCTTAGGAGGGTTCAGACACTATGATGACACTAAACAACAATGGCTAGGTAACGGTCACAGAAGCTGGGTACTTTCATTGTGAAAACTGTTCCAACACACACTCAAACCTGGTCATGTGACTTAGGGAAATGGACAGTCATGTGACCGGAACAGGAAATGGAATCCAGGTCAGGCACAGTTGCTTCCCTCTAGTAGAAACAAGGGCATAATAATAACATGCCTTGATGTCGTGGCAAATAAAGCGGACTCATGGAAATGATATGAAAACTTTGTCTTATACTGTAAGGGCTCCTGATCCCCCCCCCCCCCCCCAAGATAAAAACAGATGACTTGTGACAAGGCCAGCGGATTTCTGCCTGTTCAGCAGATCGTTATTGAGGCCAGAGCTGCTGACTATGAGGATGTGAGGATTGAAGCAGCATTTAAGAATGCGAAACTGCATCTGAACCGTAAATAATTATGGCAGAATGTGACCGTATCTTTCCTGGTGTGTAACTGGGTTTTAACTCCTTCGAGGATTGTTTTTTTTTTTTTTTTTTTTTACACTCGTTACTTTTAAAAGTTGTTTTCTTACGGAGGACATGCCATTTGTTTACAGAGTTTTCCGAAAATCCAACATTACGACTGAAAATAATTTTCTAACCAGATGCCTTGAGCTAAGGTGGCCTACACAGCTTATATTATCGTAAACATTATCGGTTTATATACAGATGGAATATTTACTGAAAGATATTCAGGTTAATTTCCTTACTTAAGGCAGAATGGGATACGAACATGTAGCCTTCTGGTTTCAAGCCAAGTTCTGGGTCCGCTGTGGTTAAGTCTCACCCACTGCAGGAGACGGGCTCATTTGAACCTTTCAACATTCTCTCTGTAGAAATTGTCATGAAATTTCAGTAAGACGACAACTTTCAGCTTTTTATGAAAACACAGTTTCACTACTGATCTTGCGCAAACTGCCTTCCTGAATAAGAAAAAAATTGAAACTTTAGCATATATTTGTGCATGAAAGTCAAGCACAAATAGCAACCTGAGTCCTGGCCTAAATATATCATCTGTAACAGATCCCCAGTCCTTGTTTGTGGGCTGCTGGTCATGTGGATATTTAGAAAATCCACAAACATTTAATCTGGCCCTTGAACGGGGAAGCGGCTCTACCCAAACTGTGCCATAATATTTGGACGGTGTCCTGCGATATTTGAACACCCCTTCTAGGCCCCTAATTCATTGTCATGTCCAAATGTACTGTAATACTGTACCACTGAGGCAGTTGTGTGTTCCCCCACTGAAGCCCACAGGAAGTTTAGTAGCCTCTAATATGGCAGCTCAGAGTAACCGCAAATGGCACTTTGAGCCATCAGTGGTCAGGCTCGCCTGTGATTGGATGGCGGATTCACAGGGCGAGTCTTTGCTTACGAACGGCTTGGCATCTACCGCAAACGCGAGCCCCACTGTATTTCACCCCAACACCCCGAGCGATTAAACAGACCAATGAAAAGCCAATAAATCAAAATGCTCAGAGACCACCTTTCGTGAGAGGAGGTGCTTTTCCCGTTCCTTTTTCACCGCTACGTTCCGTTCCCTCTCGCATCATATTAACCCTTTGGAAGTGTAGGCTGTTTGGAACGCTTTCTCAAAATTCTAAAGTGAGTGTTCTAGAACTCTCAATTGCCAGCAGTGGTTGTGACATCAGCAGAGTAGAGTGTTTCTTTTGGGTGTCTGATTGGTCAGTATGTTCCAAAATCAACTGTTGTCCGCCACAAAGACTTCATCCCCATAGTAAAGTACGCAGTTCACAACGACCACAACCCTCCAACGATTTGCTTGTTTTTCTGAACAAAAATTGAAATGACAAAAATAGATGTTTTGAGAAAGCAAGCTATAGAGGAAGTGTAGAGGAAGGAGACAGGAATGCTTTGAAGGGCGATTTCTGATGCTTTTTGCTTTTGTCAGCAGGCAGATCTGCTAACTGTCCATCTGTTTCTGCCTATGAGGCTGGTCATGGAAAATACCCTGGCAGCAGCCACACAGCTTCAGGGGATCTCTCCCCCCCCTGCCCTGCACTCTTCCCTCTCTCATTGTATCATCCTTCCTGTAGTTCTCTCTTCTCATCCATCCTCCAACCCCCTTACACACTGTCTCTCTCTCTTTCTCTCTCTCTCTCTCTCTCAACCATCCCCCAAATCTCTCTCACTAACTTTTTGCCAGTTTTGAGTACTCTCCATTGTCCTGCATTGACTTTGATGTTATTTCAACTGACCAGCAGGGGGTGCTGATGAGCGATGGCACATGACCCCCCCCCCCCCCTCGGCAACACTGCAGCCAATCACGTGTCACCTTTCAGGGCCAGCCAGCCAGCCAGCCAGCCAACCAATGTTGGCAATGGCACAGTCTGAGTTTGCTGCCAGAACAAAGGGCCTCATCTACACACCTGGCAGGGGACCTGGCATTAAGTGAAAGGACCTGGCATTGAGTGATTGTAGCTTTTAAAATCGACAATTGTGTGTTGCCCTTATGGGGCTACCAGCAACAGTTGGCCCTGGCAAGGGCCTGGTCCAAGGCTGTGGGGATCACACCGTGGTGGAGAGCTTCTAACTGCCGACTTAAGAGCTCGGTAGAACACAGTTCTTTGGACCAAGATGAAGTGTGGCAGCAGGGTCCAAATACACACGCAGCAAAGCGTCCTCTTTAGCATGTTTACAACCCGTAGACCCGGCAGTTCCCACCGGCTACTTTCCACCATCCACTCTATTTGCCAGAGGAGGTTCAGGGATGATCGGGCAGGAGACTGAAAGCAGAAAAGTCCTCTCCAGCTCAACGTTACCGCCATCCCGCTTCGCCGTGACTGTTTCAAACAAACCACATTTAGTGGGCCTTCCTCTTCTCGCAGTGAATTTGAGGTTCCAGTGAACTCCATTTCCATATTTTATTTTTTGTTTCGTGGTGAGATTCTGGGTTACCAGAGTTTCCAGAGTAGTCATCTTGACATAAATATTTGATGAAATTTCACAAGACGACACAAATGCCACTGTGGTTATCTTCTGGATGTAAAAAATCAGTTTTTGTAAAAATAAAAAATCTGCTCGCATGGAACCCACAAAGATTCGAATTTAAACAAACAGTCATTCTGTTGAAGCACATTTTCTGAGCTTTCCCTGATTGCAACTGCTGTAACTGACTCTGTTTCCCCCTGCCCCCCCCCCCAAAAAAATCCACTGTGCTCAAAAATGACACGTTCCTGAGAGCTAACTTCACAACAATTACGGCAATTCTTTCTTTTCGCATACCTACAAATTTTCGGAGGTGACATTACGGTCAAAACAGAATGCGAATCTTATTACCTGACATCACCAATTCCTTCCAATTTTTCACTGGCACAGAACCTTGTGTTTGGAATTTAAATTTTGTCAGTGCTTTACAAAAAAAAAAAAAAAAAAAAAAGGAAAATGGCTGGCCTTTTCCTGGCATACCGTCAGGATATGGCCCAGTCAAAGACGTAGCAGAGGCTGCTGCTGCATCCAAGCTGACGAAGCTTGAAGACAAAGAGAGCAAAAAGGGACTGGCTAGGACTGAAGAACTCTTCCCTCCTCTGCAGCTAATTCACAGAGACCACCCGTGCACATAATTTTTGTCGACCACATTTCTCTGGGCAATAACTCCTCGGAGGGTGGGTGGGTGGGAGGGGGGGAAGCAGTTGCAGCCACAGCCTTTTTGCAGTAACTTTTGAACTCCCAGCTAAGCGGTTCTTCCGCGAATCCCAGCAACATGTGCAGCCCCTGCTGCAGTTAACGTATGGCAGCAGGATGGGTTGGTTGCCAGGGGAAATGGGTCACACAAGGTAAGCAAAAAAAAAAAAAAAAAAAAGGGGGAAGTCATGGCTGATGGTTTGTCCTATTTTTTTCCTGGTGTTTTAACAGGACCTAAGATTTTCATATATTTTGAATTCCAAAGGTTTAATAGGGGACCCGATCATCAGTGCTTCATTATGTCCTGTGAATGCGAGACCACTGCCAGAACACTTTCTGTGAAAAAGCAGCAAATATTGAGTTATTCAAAACAGCTGTCCTTAAATTGAGGTAAAACTCATACACACACGCATACATACACTACCCCATAAATTCTCTCTTCTTTTTTTTTGACAACAAGCTTTGCCAACTTTCTCTACAGCACTGGTACCTTAACTTGCATAAAGCATTATATCGCCAATATTCTGGTTTAGGACCCCAGAAATAAAGTCCCAACAGCAGCTCTTCACTGGATGACAAGTGGCAGGACCGTGATATAGCAGGGTAGGGATCATGACTAATTGGACTGCAGGTTCAAAATCCCATTTTGGGACACAGCCATTGTTCCCTCCAGTGTGGTACAGTTAATTTCAATGGCTTTTTGTAAATGTCCATCTGTACAAATTTAAATTAAATGAAAAAAAAAAAACATTTTGCCCTGCTATTTCTGGAAAATAGCAGTAATATTTATAATATTATACATGAGTAATTTTGCGAAACACCTGTGGAAAAACATGCGTATGTATCTGTGTACATACACACTGTTATATATTACCTTATATTTGTGAAAACCGTATTTCAGCTTTTGAATGGAAGACACTGTACAAATGACTGTAATTAGAAAGCGGAAGAATTACTGACTGGGGGACGACTCGGCGACATCTGACTTGCAGTGATGTCACGTGAAACGGTTACACCAGCATCTTTCTAGCATCTGGTGAGCAGGAGGAGCAGATCCTGACTCCTGCTAAAAAAATTTCTCCCAATGAGCAGACACACTTCTGTAACACACACACACACACAGACCTTTCTTTACATTACAGGCACAAGGCAGGTGCACTTATCCAGAGCTATTTAAACAGCTTTTAAGCTTCATTCATTTAATATATACAGCTGGGTGTATACTGAAGCAATACAGGCTAAGCACCTCGCTCAAGGGTACAACGCCAGTGTCCTACCCGGGAATCGAACCGGCAACCTTTAGGATACAAGCCCAGTTCCCTGTCTAACATATTATACCGCCAACCTGTTTTTCCAGAACCTTCTTCCCAGTTTCACACCCCTGCTCTCCAAACAGGGAATGCTTAATGTCGGAGTTCAGCGATGATGCTGTCATCGCCCGGTCACCCGCCAGAGACACCGGCCAGCTCAGCTATCGATACTCTCTATCTGCAGCCACACACGGCTTTTATATTAGCGATGAACGAATGCTTCCATTTTTCATTTCACCGTACTCAGACCGTGATAACACGGTTTAAAAAGCGGTCTCCATCTATACACAGCTGGACATGTACTGAAGCAATGTAGGTTGAGTACCTTGCTCAAGGGTACAATGGCAGTACAATGAAAACCTGGGAATTGAACCTGTGACCTTTATGTTACTAGACCAGCTCCTTTTACCCATTATACTACACTGCCATTGTTTTTAACTGTTTTAGAAGACCCCATCATAAGCGTTATGCAACGAAAAAAAAAAAAAAATTTAAAATAAAAAAACTTCTGAAATATTTCCAAAAATCCATATATTGTCATTACATATCAAGTCTGGTACGCCCTACAGTACAGTTCAAGAACCCCCAGGCAGCCAAAAAAACCCTAGTCAAAACCCCAGGAGAAAAAGGGAAAATGTGATGGGCAAATTTCCAATGACCCAGTCATTCCAAAATTCAAACCTACTTCCAATCACCCAGTCGTTCTGAAATTCCAAACTGACTTGACTAAACCGCGAACACGTGACATAAAGCAAATGACTCAGGTTTCCAGTTAAGCACGCTGAAGAGAAAGACACTCACCAACTCAGCTGGAGCCTGGCTTGCATCAAATCCCCAGCTAATTCCAGCTAAGAGAAGGAAAAGGGTCTAACTCCACAACACGGTCGCATTAATTAGACCGTTTGCTAAACAACTGAGCTTCCTCAGGCTGCACGAAACCCAGAGTTACCCTCTCAAAGCAGCCGTTTCAAACGAACACAGGCCTGCCAATCAAACACAGGTGTGCCTCTCAATTAACGACTTGCCATGAGCACCTGGAGGCAATTAGCAGAATTAAGGCTGAGCTCTGTTTCATTTAACTAACAACACAATGGAAAAATCTCATTTACCCTTGTTTTCTTAGGCCATTCAGCAGACTCTCTCATTCAGGCTACATTTTCTTCTTCTTCTTTTATACTACATTTTATACTTTTTTAAATAATATTTTACAAAAGCAATTCCTGTGAGCTATTTTCCTGGAGAGTAAAACAGCTGTGCCCCACACAGGAATCAAACCCACAGCCTTGGCATTACAAGCCCAGTTTTCTAACCACTACTGCGGTTTGATTTCACAGTGTACATATAAAAGGGGGGTGTCAAACTGAATCCCAAAAGGGGTGGAGGGGAGAGGGGGGCATAGTGTCTGCAGGTTTCTGTGCCTTCCTTTCAATCAGCTGCCAATTAAGGCTTTGAGAACCAGGTGTGCGGATTCCTTAGCCAATCAATGACTTAAATGAACCACTGGTGCCCCCCACTGATTGGGTATATTGGCCAGCACTAGTCTCTCATTGGGTTAGCGCTGGTCTCTGATTGGGTATGCTGGCCAGCAGCACTCTCCGATTGGCTCTGTTGGACTGTGTCCCTCCAGACCAAAATAGCAGCGGTCTGTTGTCAGCGTATTCCCTCGTCCGTCTTGATTAACCCAGCGGGATTTCCTCCTGTGGAGCCCAAACTTAATCGGAAAAAACAACCAATGAGGCAACAAGAAGCCTGGGAGATGCTTCTTCCCTTCCCCTCTCCTCACAGAAACAGAGTACACTGCAACTACGCTGAAAATATTAAGACTTTAAAAAAAAAAAAATTTTACGCATCTGAGACGGGTAAGCATGTAAGGATTGTGTATCAGGTCCGGACAAGACCGAACACAAACTCATGCAATGTTCTCCTGGCATGATTTTAAGAAAAGAGAACCCCATTCATGCGTAATCGTTGATGACAGCGTGTGGAGAAGTACTGTGAAACGTCCAGTATTGTAAAATTGAAAACCCCTCATTCATTTTAATGCTAGCAACAATTTTCCAAAATATATTTAATATGTATTCATATAAACTTCATTCTATTTCTATAAAGTTTTTTGGGGGAATGTTAATGAAATGTAATGTGATACAAAATGTGAGTCTTGGATATTTATTTCGCTGGCTGTCCTACCTTACTGGGTTTTTTGCTAATGTTTTCATGCAACCGGGTGGGAGCGTCCTTATCGTTACTTGGTGACTAATTAATTTACATAAAAACAAATGGAATTGAGTTTTGGGCGTGTACCTGTCTGGTCCAAGTCTGGCCCAAATACGGAAAAGAAAATTCCCAGAATCAAACGTGAGCAGCCAGTGAAGGTTCTCCTGGGCTTCTCCTTCTAAGCTGAGTCTATGTGCATCCGCTGTCTGTGAGCCAAAACGGTAAGTAAAGGGTTCCACCACACCCCCCCCAAAAAATAAATAAAAAATTCTTCCTCCTTCAAAACCACAGCAGTTCGAACCAAAGCCCGTTATTATTTCAGTGTCTGTTAGGAATGTGTAATTATTTTCATTTCAGAGTAAATCCACAGTGAAGACATGCCTAATTAGCTCGGTGTGACTTTCCCACTGAGCCGCGTGCCCTCCCACAGCTCTGCGGACGCATCCGCAAGGTTTCGCGAGAGGATCTGGGGAAAAAGGTTGCTTGGCTCTATCTCTCCGATCGTTTACCGCACTTAATGACCCAACATTTCATCAAAAACGGAAAGATTTGACCTGGGGGGGAATAAGAATGCTTCAAGGCACATAAATGTCCCCAGATGTGGAATCTCATTGAGCCCTCTGGCGGTCCGTTCCAATAGGCCAGGGCCGGAGCGATGCTAACGGGATGGATGACCGCACACCTACCCCCACCGCTCGGTGATCGCTGTGGACCCACTCGAATTTAACCGGGAATGTGGGGGGGGGGGGGGGGCGTGTCCCGGAGGGGGGGGGTGTGTTTCTGCGCTCCCGTGTTCTCTGGTCGCTCGGCATGGGGTACGAGCTGGAGACGGCTCCTGAGGTTTCGGGGAACACAGGACTGGGAAAGGTCAACGATCGGAATAATTTAGTCACAACTTTGATAAATATGCCACGGGTTGATTTCGGTCCGTGATTATTTTTATTTATTTATTTTTTTCCTTTCTTAATGATGTAAATTCCGATGTATTTTTTTTTTTTTCCTATTCAGTGTCACAGAGGCATTGCAAATGAGTGATAATGAAAACCATAAATTGTTTTGGACGGATTCCTGCGAGACCGTTGTCCTGACGTCCACAGCGAAGGTGGGGAGCTGTCCAAGAGTGTGAAAATTACCATACAGTTGGACGAAATCTGAAAGGAAATTAAACACAACCTCACTTCAGTTTTTTTTTTGTGAGGACATTTCAGTAAAGTAAATGAAAATTTAGCAGTTTGCCTGACATAAGAGGTGGTTTGCCGTCCAAAATCCAAACAGCTAATTTAGCGGAGAAACCTGGGAATGAGACTTGCGATCTTGTACCGTTTATAAGTGTGACATTATAGAGCAAACCCCATTATTTTGGGGTTCAGTGATGACAGATTCATCCACCTTGTAATAGGTGGAACAGCAGTCAGTCACAATGAAAGGTCGCGGCAGTTTAAGGAACATGAATGCTGACAGTTCCTGTTTCTTAAAGACAGATCCTCAGTAGCTGTTGGAACAAACACGGGGCCATTATGATAATTATCTCTCACTTACCCTCCCTCTTCCTCTCTCTCTCTCTTCCTCTCTGGCAGGTCCAACGGAAAGTATTAGCATTCTATCGTCGACACTTAAATAAATTTTTTTTTAAGTTTTAAAGTATTTCCAAACTTTTAAAAGTGAGCCTCAGAAAGACTCCCTGGTTGCTGGAGCCACGTTCTGGTTCTGAGGGCATCCGTCTGAAACACAAGCCTAATGGTGCCGACGAAAACCAATTTGCGGTGAAGGAAACTACAACAGAACACACCTCAAAAAGATGGAGGTTTTTTTTCCAGTCAGTCTGAGTGATGATAATAACCTAGTCTTTCACGTGTGTTTAGCCACAGCAGCATTGCAAACGGTCCATTTTTTAGCAAACAGTTGCCTACATTAACATCCGTGGCAATTCATTTTCACGCGAATGTTCCTCAAGACTTAGCATATATGCGCCACACTCTGCATGGCCTTTTATTAAAACCAACAAAAGGAATTCGTGTTTTGCCGAACTAAAGATTTAGGGACAAGTCGCGGCACATTGGGCCGGTAATCCATACGAGCACCATGCGGAAAGTATGCTGTTTACGTTCTGGCACCAGGAGAGAACCCGGCCTTTTCATCAAGCTGAACATTTAACACAATTTTACACTGGGCCTCGACAACTGGCTATAAGTCAGTTGAGCGGAAATGTCTCGTGTTCTCACTCTGGATTTGAAGATTTGACGAAAAGTTTGACTCTTAGAGACCACAGAGCAGCCATCAGCGAACGTTCTAAAGTTCGGTAGTTCACACCGAGCAAAATTTCTCTCTGAAAACCGTTTTTATTTGCTGAGGGTTTTTTGGTACGAACCGGCGTTAACTCTCAGCTCTAAATATCAGGGTCTGTTAGAAGCCAGCTTCCAGTCCTCTGGAAAGATGGAGGAAATGACATCACTGTTTTATGAACGGCCAACGGTTCTGGATGGCAGGCAGCCTCTCGTCTACACTCTGTTTTTGAATGCCACCTCCTCCCACAACCGAAAAAAAAGAGAGGGGAAAAAATCAGAATGTAATATAAACAAAGAAAAAACCTGAGTTTCCATTCAGCTGAAAGCCATTAATTAAACTCACTGTAATGTACGGGTTGGATGCTGTTCCTCCTCCCATTCATCTGTCAGCAGTGAAGGCTGCGCTGCAGAACGCTCTGACCATGCATAACCGTAACACACAGAGCGATGCGTCACTCAGCAGGAAGAGTTAGTCTGTCCTGTCTTACTCATGGTCTCCTGGGGAGTGTGTGTGCATGTATTCGTGTGTGAGTGTGCGTGTGCATGTGCATCCATGCGTGTGTGTGTGTGCAGGTGCATGTGTGTCTGTGTGAACTTTTTTTTGGAATGTTATTTTCCTTAAAAGAGATTCATAGCTGCTCTTGCATTGTAAATCAGAAACAATGTAATGTGCTGTGTGTCCAGCTGGGTGATGAGACTGAGATCCGTGTCAAACAGCTCCCTGATTGGTCTCCATCTAACCAATAAAAAGGGTCGAACCATCCCTAAAATTTTTCGCAGTTCCCTGGGTGACCTGGCAAAGGGGGTTCTCAGCGGTTTGACAGCTCAAACCCGGACTTTCCTGGAGAGTGGTGCCGTGTGCAAAACACAACACACGGCACAGATGCAGCCAATCAAATTCAAGAGCCGGGAGCAAGCGGCCAATGAACAGCAGAAGCCCCCTGGGGACCACTGGAGGTTTTAAGAGGATGACTTGTAGACTAATAACGGAAGCACGTCGAGGCTCCCAAATTTGAAATCAGATAGATTGAAACCCGAATACTGGCTCATCAATCTACTCATTAATCTGAAACGGATATCAAGAACCCCTTTGGACATGATCCCGTTTGGATGGGAACCGTGAGAACGGCCAGGACAAAAACGAGGGAACAGCTTCCCCAATATCTTTTTTTTGGGAATGTTACAGTAGTGATTAAAGATTGCTCACAGTTCACATTAAAGCAAAGGTCGAACGAGGTCAAAAAAATTAGATGGCTGCTTTCCGCAACTTCTGTTCATGACGCAAGATATTTTAAGTGTTCGCAGATAACGGAGACCACAGCAGCCCTTCAGTAGTTTCCGAAACACCAAAAGTAAAACACAGTCATTCCAAAAACCTCCTCAAAATCATCTCAGAAGCCGATTGGCTTTCTGATCTGAACCTTAGTAGTCACGGTGTGCATATATACGTCATCACCACATTCCAACTGTACAGCGACAAACTCCTTTTAAAATACAGGGGGAAAATCCACACCTGTGCTGCCTGGCTTACAGTGATCGGAGGCACTGCTGGTAATGATTTATTGGACTCACTGTTTGTCCTCAGTAGGCTTAACTTTTGGAGGAGCTTCAGAAGTTAAGCCATTTAATGTCAGATTAGATCATTTATGCTCAAGTCTGGAATTTCTAAATACTCCCCCTCCCCATCATTTGAAGGTCATTAAGACGTATCACGGCGAAGGATCGAGGCTAGAAATCAAGGAGCAAAAACTTCCAGGCGGATGCTGCAAATCATTCTGCACCTGAATTAAACCGTATGAACCGACCAACTGGAGGGAAAGAACAGCCGGGGGGTTTTAATGCTACACACGCATCATCTCTTTCCTTTGAGAGAGCGTCTGTCGCTTCACATTTCTCTCTAGGGGAGTGAGAGTCATGAAGCGTACACCGGTGATCACCAAAACACTGGTGACTTGGCATCTCCGGTTTGACGATTCTGTCATCAGACTCAATGGGGGTGGGGCGGGTGGGGGGGGGGTGGGTGGCAGTATCCTCACTTGTCAGACTCACGGTGCTATAAACCTGACCAGATTATCGCCTGACGTGTAATAATCCTGTCCTAAATTCAAGGGATGAGCTCGGTTAATGAACCAGAGGTCAGGCAATTTCTCTGAGGAACTCATGATTGTGTGTGTGTGTGTGTGTGTGTGTGTGCCTGGATCCAATCGGAGGCTGCGGTCCGAGCCAAACTCTCTCTCTCTAGGTGACCTTTAAGAACGCTGGCGAAGTCTCAGCTGGACTAATCAGATTGCAGTAATCTCATAAACTGTAGAGAGAGGATCTCCAAATGCTGCTGCTGCAGAGAGAGAGAGAGAGGGGGGGGGAGGGAGGAGAGGGAGAGAGAGGAGGAGGGAGCGAAGAGAGAGGAGCAGCAAGAGAGAGAGGGAGGGCAAGAAGCGAGGAGCAGAGAGAGAGAGAGAGAGAGAGGTGGGGGGAGAGAGAGAGCGTTTAGGGTCGAGACCATTAGCGTTGTTTAAGAACCTAGGAAAGCTGCTGGCCGGTTTTAAAAAAAGCCCTTCTGCCAATGGGAAGAAGGTTTAAAAAAACATCACCTTTCAAGGGTGACGCCCCCATGTGGGTCTGTGGCACACACGTGGTTGGCCTTGTATCTGTCGGTCTGTCGGTCTGTCTGAAGCTTTGCTGTACGCGGACAGAACGGACACTCCACTCCTCCCCTCTTCCTTTTCTCTCCGGTGCTCACAACGGGCAGTGAGGAGGAGCGTAAAACTCTCCAGGGTGTTTAAAAAAACAAAACAAACAACAACAAACAAAAAAAAAAAAAACCAGATGGAGCCAACGTACGGGAAAAAAAATGGAACCGCGCAGGTTTACGGAATGCCGCTCGAGCGCCGTGCCCAGCTGGCGGTCCTCGATCGGAGGGAGAGGCCGTTCTAGCGGGAGGAACACGGGCCGAAGCGTTTCCAAAAGCAACAGCCCCTTCTGTTGCCATGACGAAGCTGGCCCGGTAAGGAGGGCAAAAAAAAAAAAAAAGAATAAATAAAAGAGAGACACGGACGAGTGCATGGGAGGAGAGCGCTCGCTCTAGCTGCAGGGGCTGGCCCCCCGAGACAAATTAGGGATTCTGGAAGAAATGAGAGAGAAAAAGCAGTTTTAAAAGTGTAGAAGTGAAAATTAGCGTGTGAGATGTGTGTGTGGCATTAAGCCATGCACAAGTCCCCTCTGCTAGTATGGAGGTTTGATTCTTCCTGCCATGACACTTTCGGTGCTGCGATCCCTTCTCTGTCTGCTTCCCTGTCTGCTTTCCCCTTGTGTGAATAAAGTTTTTTTTTTTTTTTTTTTAATGCGATAACGACAACGAGTGCCAGATGGAAATCACAGAGGAAACTACCGCAGAATAACACTTTTTGACATGATCAATGGTCGGGCAGAAGCATTTTCTCGTCTAATGACCGTCCATGGAAAAGTTTTCTTTTACTCAGTAGCGCAGCCGCAAAGGCCTGGACTTTTCTCTGTTTGGTGGGTTCCTGCGCTTTGACAGTTTGGGGCAGATTCTCTCAGGGCTAATCTGATTCTCTCGGGGCGGAAGGGATCTGCCTTGCGGCCCCCTGCCGAGGAAAAGGCCGGCAGAAAATGCCTCGTTCTCCTCTCGCATGTCGACGAGGCGAAGGAGGAACAGCCCCGGAGTTCGGGAGTCCGGGACAGATGTTTTTTCTGGACGGCAGCAGAGTGTTCTCTCTCTCTCTCTCTCCGTCTCTCTCTCTCTCTCTCTCTCTCTCTCTCATGCATTTATTCTCTCTCCATCTCTGGCCTGCATCCTGTCTGTAGGGAGGAAGGGGAAAGAGACAGGGAGACAGAGAGAGAGAGAGAACAGAGAGAGAGGAGAGAGACAGGGCAAGGAGGAGAGAATAAATGCATGAGGACAGGAAGAGAGAGACAGAGAGTGATGGAGAGAGAGACGGATGAGTGCAAGATAGTCATGTCATAGCACATAACTATTAGATCACCACTGGTATACCTCAACGCTCCTGCGTGTACCACATACACAGATCCAAACTCACGTGTGCACCAAAGACAGATTCAAACTTCCACGTGCACCAAACACACAGATCCAAACTCACGTGTGTACCAAGCGCAGATTCAAACCTCCACGTGCACCAAACACACAGATCCAAACTCACGTGTGCACCAAAGACAGATTCAAACTTCCACGTGCACCAAACACACACACAGATCCAAACTCACGTGTGCACCAAAGACAGATTAAAACGTCCATGTGCACCAAACACACGGATCCAAACAAACAAGCACGTTTTTTCCATCCCCCCGACAATTGTTACTACTACTTAAAAAAAATTCTTGAAATTTGGACGCTGGAAAGCCAGACTGTCTCTCTCCAGGATGCACACTGCTTTGTTAATGCAGTTTCCCCCTAAATCCCCCCTGCTATTTATCAAACTGCACGCTGCAGAGAACTTAAACCACAGCCTTAAACTCTACGCATGTTTGTCTGAGTCTTTTCTCTGCCCAAACGCCCTTTCGTCCCGCTGATGTTTTCCTTTCTTCCACAAAGCAGCACAAGAGGCACTCGCAGTTATTATTGTATTTTTTGTGCTGTTGCATTATTATTATTCGTAATAATACATAACAAGGTTGGGAATAGGACCGGGCATTTGGCATGCCATTGATAAACACACACACACACAGGGGGGACGAGAGCGAGAGAGAAAGAGAGAGAGAAAAACAAAAACAGATAGAAAGAAAGGAGAAAGGGGGAAGAGAGAGACAGACTAAGAAACAGAAACAAAAACAGATTGAGAGAAAGAGGAAAGGGGGAAGAGAGGGAGAGGAAGAGAGAGACAGACAGGCAGCAACAGTTTCAAGGCTGATGTTTTTTCCCTTTTGGCATGCCAGAGGTTAGAGCAGTGGCACACACTGCTACTTTACTAGTGGGCTGGAGGAAAATGATACTTGGCACACCATGGAGTTTAAGAAGAGGCGAAAAAAAAGCACTCTGTGATTCGCTCTCATTGTATAGAGCAGGGGGAAAATACTGTTGCATGTTTCTCAGAGCATCGCCTGAAACGCAACGGGGTTTGAAAATGACACGGAGAAGAGGAAGAAATCGCAGGTCGTCTAGGAAACAGATGATACAAGTTTCTCGGGCCTTGTTTCTTTGGGGAGACACACGCTTCCCCACGGACAGGAGCGGACGCTGCCTGTGGATCCCTGCGTGGACCACAATTCCCCGGGGAGCCGGCGTAAACGTCGATGCCGGTGATTGATCGACTTCCCGCGCAGACGGCGTCCCGCGAACTCGTCGGGGAAGGAGCGGGTTATTTACGAGCCCGGGAACAACTTTCAGCGTCACTGGAGACTCGAGGCCGTCTGCACGAGGGGACCAACGGCCTCACCGGCGACGTCCTCCAAACACAAGCTTTAGCCCCATTCACATGGTGAGGGAGATAGCCAAGGAGGGGGGCAATCCCAAATACAGGAGAAAGGGTGGCTAGCTGGCATCTGGCAGGCATCCTTTAACGGGGGAAGATGAAAACTTTTTCTCTGAGTTTTTTTTTTTTTTTTTTTTTGAAACATTCTATTTATTTTTAAACCTGAACTCTTAGGTGCTCGTGAAACAGCAGCGATATGTCCTGGGGTGACTCAGGAGCATCCCACTCCACCCAAGACTGGATTTCTCAGAAACGACATAAAAGAGTCACACTTTTCCAGAGGGCGGTGCGGAATCAAAAAGTCCCGTGCATCTTTGAAGTCTCCGTGGCGACCCCAGAGTGGGGAGAGGGAGTGGGCCAGCACTTGGCGAGGGGGTCGAGAGACCTATTTTCGCAGACTGAGTGATGAGGGCAGGGTCTCCCTTTTGACATTTCCAGGGGCTATTTTCAGCCCTCGATAAAGCAGTGCCTGCAATTTGTTTTTCTTCCCCCCCCCCCACCCCGAATAAATAAAAAGTCATGGCGCGTACAGAACTGAGAGCGTTGGACGTCCAATTAAAAGAAGGCATCTGGCGCAACATATTCCAGCCTCGTACGAGCACAAGCACAAAACATAATGAAGATATATGTGCCGGCAGTGGAGCATTGAGAATATCTAACAGACCAAGATAACAATTTAAAAAAAAATTTTAATTACTTGTATAGCATTATTGTCAATGATAAACCTAATACACAGCAACCTCTTTCCAGGTCTGGCAGCACATCAGACCTGGAAAGGGGGGGGGGGGGGTCAGAGGAGCACACTGAGCCTGCTAGACTCCACTTGTCCAGTTTCAAAGAGCCCGATTTGGAATTTTGGAAGGACAACAGAGCCAATTTTTTATAGTATAACAACAGCAATAGTAACAACCGTCATCATAAAAATGCAATATCAGCTCTCTTTGGTTGGGGGCGGACACAGTGATGCAGCAGGGAAGGACTGTTGCCTCACAGCAAGAAGGGGTTCGAGCTCGGCCTGGGCCCTTCTGTTGACCTGTTCTCCCCGTGTTCGCATGGGCCCCCTCCAGGTACCCCCTCCCCTCCCCTCCCCTCCACAGTCCAAAGACATGCAGCTTAGGTTAATTGGAGAGTTCAAATTGCCTCCAGGTATGAGTGTGTGAGTGAATGGTGTGTGTGCCCTACAATGAACTGGTGGACTGTCCAGGATGTATGCCTGCCTCTCGCCCAATGCATGCTGGGATAGGCTCCAGCACATCCCACAACCCCAGCGAGTAGAGATAATTGGATGGAAGTTTTTTTTATTTTTTTTTAAGAAGAGCTAAGATATCTCTTCACAGGGTCAAAGTCTGACTCCCACTCATTTGGGACGGGTAATTTATCACCCCTGCGCAGAGACCTGGGAAACGCCACATGTCCACTGGCACTCTAAACACAAGGTTTACTGCAGCGATTCGCCATTGGATTTCCGTTTTATTTGACAGGGGTATCGCACAGTGGGAAAGCCGGTTATGGGAGGCGGTCAGCTGACAAAATGTTTGAGGCCACAGGTGCGCGCGCTTGAGCGGCGCAGGTGCGGCACACCCGGTGAATTTGCAGAGAGAGGCACTTTCTGTGACACGCATAAACCGCTCGTAAACCACATAGGTTTTTATGTAGGTATATAATGTACATTTCCTTTCGAATGTAAAATCCGTAGGATAAAAGACGAGTAAAATCTGTCCTGGCCTCCAAGAGTAGTTTGCAATAGATACTGCACTTCCTGTAAGCCTCTGTGCGTACAACCAGCTGGGCCAATGTGTTCAGTCCCTACAGGTTTTTTTGTATGTGTGCGAAAGAAACACTGGATAAAAGTGAATTATATTCCCTGCGATTCAAGTTCCATAACTGAGAGAAAAATAACGGTCGAAGATACTATTACTGTGGAGCGAGGCAAGAGTGGAAATCCACCGCGCTACAAACCACGACGTTACATGACCACCACGTAGCCTACAGTGTGCAACTTCCAACTGTAAATCAACTCTTTCTTGATTTAAAAAAAAAAAAAAAACACGATCCAGAGGGACTGGAAGTCGTATCGTAACGCAACTACCAAGCATATAATGGCCCGCTAGCGACCTACTGTCGTAACAGCTGTCAGTCAGCCAGCCAGCATTTCGCAAAGCGCCAAAAGAGAATGCAAGTTAATAGGCGAACGGCTCCCTCCGCTAAGGGACTGCCGACATCGCGATTTGCAGACTTCTGGCGGACCAACAGTCGGCGATACTACGCGCTCGCTTGCAGGGAATTGATCAGTCACCAATTCTCCACTCAAGGCAATATTTAACAATATCCTATAAAATGGTCTCAGTCTTGTCCAGTTAAATTACTGGTTATAATGAGTTTAAGGATTATGCTTACACGTGAAGAGATTGCACCAATTTTGCAAGGACATTGTTTCATAAAATGTGAATATAAAATAACAATACAAAACTTTGACTAGTACCCAGTAATACCACATACACACACTCAAGTGACCAGGGAAGGAAGTTGTACTGAAAAGTTTGCAAACGGCACCACCTAGTGGTAGTGCGCAGGAACAAAAATCTCCTCATTGCAGAATGCGAGAACAATAGCAATTTTAGCAAATATTTATAGAACACACTTCAAAAATATGAGCATATATCTCAAAATAACCACGGCCAGTGATGTCATCACCCTTTGTATCAGGGGAAGCGTTCTGAGAAAATCCTCAGTACTTCTCTGAACTTTTGTTTCAGACACAGACACAGACACACACACACACACACACACAGCGCGCTTTAAAAATCACAGCAGCAGAGGGAAATAAATCACTGTTCGTTGATCATTAATACAGAGGGTAAAAAATCAAAAATCAAATCCACATGGCTTGGATTTGAATTGTTTCAGTAATATACACCATTTCCATTTATCCTCCAAGGCCAGTAAATATAAATCATTATGCAGCTTAAGAAGCCAAGCTGCATTTTTTTTTAGGAGACCAACAGGTTACATAAGCACAGCTTCAGATGAAGAGGGGGAAAGCACTTCAGCCCGCAGTCATACTCAAAGCTTTATGACATCGTGTCAGTACAGAGTTTGTTTTTGATTATTTTAATTCATGGTATGTGCTACTCAAATGTGATGTCACAGTCAGGCCTCACTCAGCCAATAACAGGCGGTGTGCCATCGGTGACTTGCTGGTTGGAACCAAACGCTGCTCAACGTTCTTCCATAACCGTCTCCTTAAATTTGCAATAGGTTGACTTGTTGCCATTTGATCAGACACTTCAACTTCATTTTCCAAAAACACTCTAGTTCCAGTGAAGGGGTTCACAATTTTTGCAATTAGGACCCTGGTTCCTTTAATTTCTCAGTCCACAATTAAAAGAATAACCGCTCTAAATTAATCATTTCCCATAAAGCACGACAGAAAATAAAGTAATGCTTGATCTGACCGATTAAGGATCCAGGGATATGAATATAGAACATCCTTCCTTATGGGATTTATAGCTATTTTAAAATAATGAGACCTTAAAAGGGCTTCTTTAACTCAACAATCTGTCCAAGAACAATTAGGATCTTTTTACAACTCAAAGGACGCAATTATGGTAGAGCTTAAAGACAGCATACACAGGGGAGTCCCCCAGGATCAAGCTTGTGCCACTACTGTTCCAGCATTCAGGCAGCCTCATTACACAAGCGCCCCCTAGCTGCTCAAGAGGAAACTACAGCCTATAAGCTACAGTTAGGGAGAGGTGTGCCACTTCTCCAGTCAGTAGTGATGAAGAGGAGGATAATGCACAATCAGGGGATCATAAAGGGAGGAAGCACGGACTGAACTCCCGCAAATAATTTTAATGAAGCACGGCAACAGACCTAAGCTCTCATCACTTGATGCCGCTGAAGCGATGCATGATGGGAAATAAGGCTGCATACAATCTAAAGTCAGCAAATATTGGCTCTATGTTCGCAGGCACCACATCAGTCCGGACAGCCACTGCGGGGCACGGCTGTCTGACTTCGAGCAGGCAGATAATGAGAGGTCGTTTGCAGGAAGAGGAGTTCGCTCATTTTCCACACCTCCCGTTCCACAGGGCCAGTCTCATTTCTTGGCGGCCTGAAGCCGCTCGGACACGTTCTCCCAGTTGACCACGTTCCAGATCGCCTTCACGTAGTCCGGCCGGACGTCTGTACTGAGTAGTAGGCGTGTTCCACGCAATCCAGAAGGAATAAACCTGGATAACAGAGGTTGCAGTCATTCAGCTGGTAACTGCTACGACTACCCTGTTCAGTAATGCCCAGCTTGAATGGATGGAATAGTGAGGCACAGCAGGGTGGCCGTATACAAGTCCCCCTGCGGGGCTGCGAGTTCCATTCCCTGCAGTGCCACTTTCTGCACCCTGATCCCATCTCTGTCTTTCACCCTCTCTGCTTTCTCCCTGTCTGAGCAAACTTTAAAAAATACTAAAGGACCTTTCTGTTGTCCTTTTAACTGTAAGCAGTGGAGTTCTAGAACACTGACTTTGAATTTTCAAAAAGCATTCAAAAAAAAAAAAAACCCAACACTTCAAAGGGTTAAATGAGCCAACATAACCAAACACATTGGCCCCTGTCCCAGTTCTGTGTTATCTGTGAAGCGAGGTAACAACATGGCAAATGAGGACTTCAAATGCACCCTTGTGGTTTGGGTATGCTCACAGATGCACACCATGTGCACTGCGGAGTTTAAGAGGACGCTACAAGCAATACTAAGAGAATGGTACATTATATGACATCAGAACTGTAAATCATGTCACTGATACAAAGTAACTGTGGGGAATAGAGGGGCGTAAAAAAAAAAAAGATCACACGCATGTGTTATGGTACTTCTGCATGAGCCTGTATGTTATTCTGAAAAAAACAGAGAGACACACACACACACACACGCACACACACACACACACACACACGCGCGCACGCACCTGTGGTTCCCTGGAGGGGATCTTGGTTGGCGCATGCCGCGATCCGTAGCCTCCCGCCCTCCTTCTCGAACCCCAGCCAGCCCCAGCCTGAGCCCTGCACGGCAACGGTTGCCGCGGACATCTTCTCCTTCATCTTCTGGAAGGATCCGAAGTCACGTTCGATAGCCTCCAGCAGCTCCCCTGCAGAATGGAAACAGTCGGCACAAGCATTAAGCGAGAGGGCGGAATGAGTCAAAGCACGTAATACAGCAGGGCCACGCACAGCTTGAATCAACATCTATCTTTCAGCTCTCATTTCACGCACCTTACCCACTGGACTAGCCAAGGGGGAGATTACGTCACTTTTTAATTGTACTACATTAGCCTTTGAACTGGAGATTGCAGGGAAATAATTGCACATGTCCAAGGTCCGACAACTGAAAGAGCCTCACATCTGGGATTTGAACTCGTAACCTCCTGGGTAAAAATCCCGTGCAGACTCACACTGCTGTAATCCATCAATGATCTTCAACATCTGTTCTTTTTTGCAATAAAAAAGTGAAATAAAAACCAGGCAATCAAGATAGCATCTTCATGACCAGTCCAAAAAACATTTTTTTTTTCTTCTTCTCCCCTTCTGAAGAAAATCCAGTTGATGTTAAATGCACTAAAACTGGTCAGAGGTGGGGGGGTGGTGGTGGAGGGTTTAAAAATTCTTTCCATGGGCCCCCCCCCCCCTTGGCTCACCTTGAGGTTCCCCACCGCCGTTCGGAGAGAGGTTGGTCCAGAAAATGGTGTGATTGATGTGACCACCGCCGTTAAACCTCAGTGCAGGCTGGAGGGCGACCTGTGTAGTCACATCACCTGAAACACATTCAAGCACATCAGAGCCACATCACCCCCAGCCCCCCCGAGAGAGACGACACCCAGCGCGTCTTCCAGCACCTCTAAGCTCCGTCTCTCAGCCAAGGACAAGGGGGAGAAAAACACCGTCAGCCAGGTATCATAAGCAGGGCAATTTCAGGCAATTAAGGAACCAACGCAGATTTAAGCAACACATGGACCGTTTAACCTAGAAAATACCAAAGATACTTCTCTGACTCCCAGGAATACTTTTTCCTAAAACACTCCTCATCGCAAATATACTGACATTTAATTAAAATAAATCACTTCAAGCCCTGCAGTAACATCGAATCACACATCACTACCGTTATACCCTTATCTGCCCGTGTGTGCCTCATTATTTTTGTACAACTGTATTATCCAACTTTACAATGTAAATGAAGATACAGTACCAGTGAGCAAAAGCTGGAATCTAGGCATCTAGAGGGGAGGAAATCTAGGTTGAGAGATATTTTTACAAACGGACTACGTTAACACCAATGTAGCTCAGGTTTTACCCAGATGTAGCCTGGCAAAAATCCTAGACAGCTAGAAAACTTTCACTTCTCAGCCAAAAGTAGCCAGGTTTTCATCTGAATGCCTAGATGGAAGAATATTATATTCTTCCAAGTGAATATCCAGAATTACACTTTCACACTTAAACAGCTGGCTATTTTAATAAAGCAATTCAGCTGGGGTATCTTCCTGGAGTGTACAATGGCAATGCCCACTGGGAAATTAATCAGAAACCTTTGAGTTACAAGCCCAGTTCCCTAACCATTACAGCATACCACTGTGTAATATGAACACTGCAGACAGGTGCAACGCTAGGTGTATTATGTATAGGTTTAGTCCAAGGCCATGGCCTTGGATCACTTCCACCCCATTACTGTATTTAGCCCACACACTGGTTCAAGGGCAGGTAGGATGATCCCCGATCGTTTGTTGAGGGGGGGAAGAGAACGAGAAAAAAAAAAAAAAACAGGATGAACAGAACTTTTCAATTGTACCTCTGGTCAGTGCTTCCTGGTACTTCTCCTCGGTGACGTTGAGGTTGTTGACATAGGTGGCGTGATGCTTGCTGTGGTGAAGCTGCATGATCGCCGCATTGATGTGCGGCTCCAGCGCCCCATAGTCATAGGTGAGATCGGGGAGCGTATGCTTCTGCCTGGACGCCAGGCAGCTCAGGGAAGCGGCGCATCTACGGCACAACATCATGTCGTATTATTTCTGTCACTTAAAGAAATTATATTGCAGAGGACAGCACTGACTTCAATGTGCGTATTCAAACAGATCATACACGTGTAATTGTCGGTAAAACCTCACTGTAATGAAATACCCATTATTTTATCGTAGACGGCACCATGTCTGCTAGCTATAGCCTTTTGCCAATTTATAGAAATGTACTTTATTACACTGCCTTGCTAGACTACACGAGTCAAAGACAAATGCTTTTATCTTGACTAAAGCAACCTACACTACAGCAACAGTCGTAGCAATACGACTTCTTACCAGCTACGTTAGCATGTTGACAAAGTGTACCTTGCTATATGACCAGCCTGGTGCCTTGTTAATTATTTGCCAGGGGTGAATAGCTACGGCTACGTTTATGCAGTACAACACACTGATGCAGGTAGGATATACATAGTGCACACCTACTACGTCTGTTGTTTTTTTAGGCATTTCATTCGGGCTGAATTCATAGCCATCCATCATAGTTACCTTACCAGAAAGCTTTAGTATATGTTAATTTAAATAGTGTACCAGTTGCTGATATGGCGGAGGAGCAGATTAATTAGCCTTTAGTTTAGGAACAGACATTCCTGCTGCGTAGGTCATTAGCTAGGAAGCATTCCCGTGCTGCTTGCTTGACTGTAGCTGAGCAAACGAGCGATTTAACAACATGACTAATGCCTCGGCGTATGCACCAACTTGGCACAATCGCAACATAGCTAGCGCTGTTTTAAAGTGCTTAATTTTTACAAGTGTTGAACATAATTGCGGCAGTGCATATCTTAGACTTGACCGCGCAATTTATTTTACCTGCGAATATAACCGGCTTTGCAGAGCATAGTGGATCTACGCAGTCCCAGACTGTGCTTTCTTTACAGCCTGCGGTTTGCTGGAAGTTTTAACCTCACGGCACACGCTGCCCTTGAAATTTAAGCATAAACGGTACGTGCTAGAGAGGAAAGTACCATTATGTGTACCATTGACGGATGAACAGAGACGTACAAATCGACAAGTAATGGCACGGCCTTTAAAAGCACAGTTATTCTTAAAATCGCGCTTCATTTCTGAAGTCAACGTGAATTATTTAAACAGAAATTGACAGACATTTTTAACGGTGCTCCCTTTCTGAAAATGGTTTTTCCCTCTCCATTTTGTTGCACACTGCACAGGAAAGACATGACAACAGCTGTCGTATTTTGCTGAAAATAAATCTGAACGTAGTGTAACAGTATTGTTACATAACACGAAACGCATCTGTCTAAATTACCCATTAAATGTATTTGTATGAACCAAGTGTATGCACTGCAGTGGGTGGCTCGTTGACACGGTTTGATATTTAATGCAATACTTAGTATTTAACATACTCATATTAGCTAAGGTTAAAACGTTAGCTTTACAAAGTGTGTTTAGCTAGCTAAATAATAGTAGCTGGTTATTGATGATTCATTAAACATTACCTAAATATCCCAAATGTAATATGAGCTTTAGTTTAATGATTAAAATAAAATTTTAAAAATATTTTGGAGTTATTAGTGTATTATTGGCTGAGTATAAAGATAGTCACCTAGCAGCAGTAACTTGCATGCCATAGGTGAGCTTTTTCTGTGAAGTGCGCTGTACGGGAAATAATGTAGTTAGCTGGGTTGTCTACCAAGATTTATTTTATATGTTGTGTATTTGACATTGGCTAATGTAGTCACATCACCTCATTATATATATTTACCATTTTATTCTGTGAGAATTCAATGTGTGCAACAGAACTTGTTTTTGACTCCCACATACCCAGTACTGATGCTTGTCCCTCCCACTTTAGCTGCGATGCTTTACGGCACAATCTTACCCTCGCTGATGATGGCGGCGACGATGAATTCGTACGAATAACAGGTTAAAAGCAAGGGATTATTAGGATAAAACATACACGTAAGAGACGCGATTATTCCTTGGTTAGACATTGCACCGTGTAAAGTCGTTAGATTTAAAAATCTAAGCAAGGAAGGGTCTGGTAAGTATTTTTAGTGTCTGTGCATTTAGTCATCGGTAGGAAGGAAAGTGTTTCTTGTTGGGCTGGGAGAGTCTCCTCTTTCTCCGCCATTTTGTGACAAGAAACTGCTAATACCAAAAAACCGGCAGGTTTCAAGATATCCGGACTAAAGTTGTTTTACTCGTGTTGCACGCTTGTGTAGGTACCCACTATTTCTGCAATCTAGAGAGAGATACACCGCATTGCCGTTTTTTTTGTTTCTCCCAAGCTGTTAGCCGACTGGCGAGGTGAGCTAGTAGCTAGCGCCAGTTCATGGTACGGAAACGGCGCGATTCCTATGTCCTATCGAAGCTAAGGGAGGACATCTAGTAGCGCACAGCAACGCGACATTTCATCTGGTTGCTTAAAATAATAATAATAATAATAAATGTAGAAATATAGCTTGCTAACTGGACGTGTTGCCAATCCGAGGTGAGATAATTGCACGTACCCTTGCCGAAAATCCCTTATATGAGCTATGTTGCTAACCGCTGGGTGTGCGGCAATAGAAATAAGCAGAGGACTGTGCCGCATATTAAAACTAGATTGTGGTTGTCCAGCAAGCAAATGGGGAGATTTTTTGTAAATTTGTGTGTCCGTCGTTATTCTCTGATACCTTTGTGGTACTGTGATTTAAACCCGAAATTGACGTTGGTCATGACGATTTTGCTAACGGCTAACAGGCTAGGCTCGAACCAGAAATCTGCACCGGGAAATGGCCTAACCACAACGGACCATACAGCCACAATGGACCGATTAATAATGGCTCGTTACCACTCAGGATCTTAAGTCACGTACTATGGCAAGCCATGGACACGTGATTTGCTTGCTGTTTGGTAAATCTTTAGTCATGTTTACCAACTCGCCAGCAGAAAAGTATGCAAGTGCTTGGTTTGAGTTGCTAGCTTGCCATCAACAAGAATAATGACCACGTGTACGCACCGTGGTATATATCCATCCCAGACCGTTGAAACACATCAGCGGGCACAGTTAGTCAGCGACTTTCTTAGCTAGGCAGAGGGGAAACTATCTTGCAGATTTGTTTGTCAGTGATAATACGTTTAATTTAGTTCTTCACCCTGCAAATATTTGGCTTAAATGGGAAATGAATGTAAGCTCATTGTTTCTTCCTCTGCTTTTCCAGAGTTCAGAATGACTAACGAAGAGCCTCTCCCTAAAAGGGTAAGTTGATGTATATTTCAGGTTTTAAAATAAGTGTATGTAAACCGTTGTGTTAATAAAGTAGATTGCTTTTACTCATTGTTGACATTCGTGATTTGACCTAGGTTCGCCTTAGTGAATCTGATCTGAAGACCCTGACCAGAGAAGAACTGTGCGTTAGGTGAGTAGACACACAAACTGTAGAGTGTGAGAGTGAAAGTCTTTTTAGCCTGAGGTGGTGTTCCATTAATGCTCACCGTCTTTCTTTACCTTTAGGTGGAAGCAGCACGAAGCATATGTCCAGGTTCTGGAGACAAAATATGCTGATTTAAATAGTAAGTCTTATACTGTGTGAAGCCCAGACTGTACTGCCTTGTAGTATAGGCAATGTAATGCCACTTATTTGCTAGCAGCTAGCCAAGTCTTAGTTGGTAGTGCCTTAAGTAGAAGTGGGATTACAAATTATAAATTGATACTGTGAAGTTTCTCAATGTGTTGACTTTTGTAGTATCTGGCATTGGGCTAGTAGTGTAATCTACTTGCATTGTGCATTTCAATTTTGTAAGCAGTTGATTTGCACTATGAATTTCACTGGTACTGGGACAGTTTTCTACACCATAAATAGCATGTTTTTTTACTTCTGCACTATAAGAAAAACATACTTTTGTCGAGAAGAAAAGGTTCATGTCATGCACAGATCATGTTTGAAAAGAGACCCAGAATTTACTTTGACTACTGGGAGACCATTTGACAGCCTGTGAGTTATTGCTATATAAAAAAAAATCGTGGTTGACATAAATTAAAAATGAAAAGGGGTTATTTGGAGTTCTTGTTCACATCCCTTATAGTATCTGGACAACCATGGTTGCCCTTAATGGTTCTGTTTATGTTTTGTAAGTAATTCAGAATGTCAACCTCAATTAAGCATCCCAAGCATTGAAGCAGTTTCCATCAAAGCTATTTTGACAGTTTTATAACTGAGCTTTTTAAAACGATTTCTTGCACATATTTGGAATAATTTCTTTCTGCGTTATTTAAAATAAATATAAACTTATAAACATAAACTTAACTTAAGATTTTTTTTTCAAATTGTTTTTTGCTGCTGCTGGTGCAGCGAACGATGTGACCGGCCTGAAGGAGTCGGAGGAGAAGCTGAAGCAGCAGCAGCAGGAGTCCGCGCGGCGCGAGAACATCCTGGTCATGCGGCTTGCCACCAAGGAACAGGAAATGCAAGAATGCACCGTAAGTGTCGCGCACGAGAGTTCTGGCGGGAGTTTGGGATCGGCCCGGCAATTCGCTCTGCAGCAAAAACAATCGCCGCCGCGCCACCACCTGAAAGGAGAGCGGGCGAGAACAACTTCTCCGTTGCGCCTCGTGTTGAAGGATGTACGCTTAGGGACGTGCTGTTGCGATTGGATTTGGTAGGATGGAACGTCTTCCTTTGACTGGAATCATAATTTCCGATTTTATTCTTGGGACTTTCTAGTTTCTCAGTTCGCAATGGCCATGTCTGAAAAGGAACTTTGGGTTTCGGATTTCTTGTTCTACACTGTATAAAGGATTCATTTACATGTCTTGAATGCACAGTTTGGTTCCAACAGCTGTCTGGGACTCCGAATGTAAGTGAGCAATCATTCCAACAAAATGCACCAGCTGCAGTTCCTGGCTGCCTCTTCCTTTTTTTTTTAAACTAAGCAATTTTTACATTTCCATTTTAGATTTACTATGAAAATTCTTTACAGCTCTTTATTGAGAATGACAATAGCATCCTTAAGTTATTACCATAAAGGGTTTAAATGGTAAGATCACAATTATGTGATAAGAATGTTCTTAACTGAACATTCTAATGCTGTTGTAACAATCACTACTGGTAACTGAAAGCAATGGAGTTCTAGAACACCAGCTTAGAATTTTGAAGAAAAAAAAAAACAAAGCCTTAAAGTTGTAATAATAATAATGGTGTACTGTTGTTGGTTATGGGTGGGAAGGAGAGAGCAGTCACTCTCCCATGTACAGAAACACCTGTGGAATAATCTCGATCGCGCGTGAACCCCACGCTGGACTTGAATGTTAAACACAGTTCAAGCCGCCAGTATGATATGTGCTGATATTTATACATGGGGTGCAGAAGCCTTTTCATATTATTGCACAAATGTAAACTACAACCAGGTTTTTCCGCGTTCGTGGAAGTGGATGACCCCACATGTCAAACAACGTGCGCAGGGAAAAATGGAACCAATTATATTCTTTACACAAAGCATTTCAGCTTGGTTACTTTACTCTTAAACAAAGAGCATTAGTCCAGAACATGTAACCATACACTGTAGGCTAGTTTTAGAGTTTTGTTTCTCATTTATTTTTTTTAAAGGCAGCGTATTCTCAGAAGAACATGTTTCTGTTCTCTTTCTGGTCCACGGGTGCTGCAAAATGAAAAAAAAAAAAATTATATTTTGTCGCTTTCACTCCCAGTGACAAAAAGAAAATGAAATCTGACACAGCCGACGTCTTCGCTTGAATTCTCAGCGATGGCGGTGGCGGCGGCTCAACCGCTTCGCCTCTCCGGCGCATGTCTGTGCCGTCGTCGCGGCCCTCGGCCACAGGGGGGCGATACTTTTTGGGGCCGCTGGCCGTGTTCGCCCGGAAGCTGTGTGTGTTTTGACTGAGTCTGCATGTGTGGTGTTTTTTTTAATTTTTTATGCTGATGCACTGGGTATGTGTATACAAATGCAGAAATGTTGAGGGTATGTAACTGGGCCTATAGGACTTGGAAAGTAATTTATTTAGTAAATAATAAAATATAAAAAACTGATTTTCGCTCTCCTATCCAAACTTCTGTGCAGGATGGGTTGAGTATTAAGAGGAACGGCAATGCCGATTAGGGCGTGGCCTGGGAAAGGGGAGGTTGCTGATTGGTAGGCCAGTGGATTAGGCCTGGAATACATAGCTCTGCCCCCAGAGTAAAGGAGGGCAGATAAGGACAGAGGGACTTCCTGTTCAAGGTTAAAGATTTGAAAGTAAACGGCCGTTCGACTGAATCCAGACGGTTGCATTCAGCAACAGTGTCGTCTGTTTTTCCTGATAAAATGTGGTCGGAAACAATAATATAATCCAAACCCTGCTCATTATTTAAATGACATTGCTAAGACTTCGTCTCAAGTTGTATTCATAGACTGCAACGTGCCCCTACATACTGTGGGGGTCCATGAAAATTCTCCCCAATCATTTCCAAAGATGGGTCAACGTGGGAGTGTCGTATTTGCCTAGAAAGCTTGTTTCCTTCTGTGATCCACACAATGTCCTTCACTGGTTAGAACATGGTAGGAACAAAAAAGGGAATTGTAATTAGTTTCTTTCTGCAAATTTTCCTTTTTTTTTAAGAAGTCCTTTTGGTGACACTGGTGTCTTTGCATTGCAGACTCAGATCCAGTACCTCAAGCAAGTCCAACAGCCCAGCGCAGCCCAGCTGAGATCTTCCATGGTGGATCCAGCCATCAACTTGTTTTTCCTTAAAATGAAGAGCGAACTGGAACAGACTAAAGACAAACTGGAGCAGGCCCAAAATGAACTGAGTGCCTGGAAGTTTACTCCTGATAGGTAAACGACTCAAAAAAAAAAAAAAAAAAAAAAAACAAAAAAAAATACTCCCCAGTCAAGACTTTTCCTGACACCCCTCCCCACTGCAAGGTGGCAGAAATGTTCTGATCGCAACGAGACTCAGACTTTAACAGGGAAACCAAACAGGAAAAAAAACGAGCCCAGACATTTTGTACTGACCTGCTTGTCATAACCCATAACGTAACCTTTTTGTCAGGTGAAGCTTCTATTTTCAGCTGCCCCCCCCCCCCTCCTCTTCCCCACCCCCCCTCCCCTCCTTCCTACTCATCCCCTCAATTCAGAGACCTGCAGGATTTGGGACTGTTGCGAAGAGGCAGTCGCACCCGACTTCAAAAGCCGTGCTGTCCCGTACGCCCCCCCCCCCAGTAGAACTTTGCTGTACTTTGTGGTGTTATGGAGAGGGGGGAAGAAATTGAAGGAGGGGGTCAGTCTGGAGTCTGTGGCATTTGGGTGTCTGCACACTTGCGTAAAAAGGTGGAAAGAACTCTAGCTAACGAACACTCAATTGAACATTTAAAACGTACCCCTGTAAGACTTAACTGCTTAACTGTGGAATACCACCACACCCCCCCCCAGTCCAGGTCCCCAGGCCCCCCCGCCCCCACAGCGCGCAGTCTAAGCTCAGCACCAGTGACTCTTAAGACATTGTGAACTCGTTTACTGTAACAGTCTGGGCTTCCTCCGAGTTCTTTGTGAACTGAAACCCGGTGCCTAAAAGAAACTCCCAAAAAACACCCTAGGAAGTGACTATGATAGGAAGCCTAGGACGCGACCTGCTATTGGCTAAGAGAGCATGGTGTCTGCACACGGGTAGAGTTTTTCTTTTTGTTCATTTTTTTGTTGATGTTGCTGATTATTATTTCTTCTCTGTCTCTGTCTCTCTCTCTCTCTCTCTCTCTCTCTCTATCTCTCTCTCCAAAGCAGAGGTGCACTTACAGCAGTAAAAAAAGAAAGAGGGATGCCTTTTTCTCTTCCAAAAAAAAAAAAGTCCTGTGAGAAGCGAGCGTTTTTTTGGTTTGTGTGTGAGAGTGAAACGCTCAGCGTGCCGTCAGAATGGGCACCGCAGGACGGGCACACGCCTCCAGGTTACCGGGCAGCTCCGGGCATGGGCATTTTAAAAAAAAATGGACACTGCTGTGCGTGCACCTCGCTTCTGTCAATGCTAATGTGTGAAAATCAAAAGTGATGTGGTGAGAGCAGGCGAATCTCATCATTTGTTGTCCTTTTGTTGGAAGGAGGGAGGAGGGGGGGTGTGGCGGGGGGGAAGGGGGGCGGGTGGGGCATTATCGTGGGTGCTGTGTCGTTTTTACTCAAGGTAATCTAAGCAAACGCTCTGCTGCAATGCACACAACCCTTTCTGAAACTTGGAATTCGATGCTCATGCATAGAGTAGAATGTTAAACGATAACTTCGTAACCAGGAAGTTAATTATTGTTGTCATTCCGTTCTTTCCTTTGACTCCAGCAAGCCATTTTATTGGTTTAAATTCTTGGGCTATTAATAGGCTGTCTTGGAGTTAGGGAGTTTAAAATTTTTGTTAATATTAATATGTTAAGAGGTTTTCGTCAAGGAATAGGACCACCGTACTACTTTTGCCATAATGGAGGTAAAATTAAAAAAAAAAAAAAAAAAAACAGTCCTTGAATGCTTTTAATTGTTTAGTGCATTCAACAAATTTGGTAAGTCCTGAAGGTAATCTTTGAGTGGGATGGGGTTTTTAAAAAAAAGAAAAAAAAATTGTAATGAAATGTTCGTTTGTGGAGTTGTCCATCCATTGAAAAAACGAAACGGATTGAATTTACTTGCATGTGGTGTAAAAGCAGAATGCTAAGAGAAGCTGCTCTGTTTTTCTGTTGGACAGTGCTTGTGTGATGAGGACATGCTGTCAGTTTTTATGGGTTAGACTCATGAAGAGAGAGACAAGGTTAATGACATGCAGTGTGGTTAAACATCTATTTGATAAGAGTAAAATGAATGTTTGTATATGATATTCTACAGCAAGTATAATTCACCTCTTAAAAAGTGAATTTTTTGACCCTTGAAATTGATCATTGTCAGGAGTCCACTTGAACATCTTATCTAAATGTTCTCAAAGGGGGCAGTACTGTATTGTGAAAATTAAGTTAATGTTTCCACTTTTTTAAAACTGATTAAATGGAGCAACAGATATTGGTGTTATACACTAGCACCTGTGCACAGTTAATATAAAGTTAGTATAAAGTGTAAGCATGTAATACTGTTACTGGAATTCTGATGGTTTTTTCAGCCTTTAAAAAAAAAAATGCAACTTTTTGCTTGGTTTTATAGTAATTATATTGTAAATCTCTATAGCTTGTTTGTTAAAGAGATATTGTGAGCTTAGCGTCTAGCGCCAAATGTAAGACTGTCCGAAGAGATGCCTGTGAAGTCTTTGGCTTGTTTGTACGACACTGAACGGTAGTTTTCACCCTGCCTCAATACTGGCGAAAAGAACGATGTCACGTTTGATCTGCGCATACTAATTCCTCTGACTTAATGTTGCTAAGAAGGTAAACAGGAGTGTACAGTGTGTGGTTGTGGCAGTTAACTGCCACAGTTGAAAAAGACCAACCAGTTATGGCACACTCACAGTGTTTTGCTATATTCAGTTTTCTGTAGGTTTGGTTCAATGTCGCTACGTTTGGTCCTGTTTTAATTTTGTATTTATACAGAACTCCAGTTAATAGGAGTTCATGTCATGTCACCTAAATGTCACGCTCCTGAAGTTATTTATGCTAGGTGGAGTTGTGCCAAGTTTGACAGCAGCGTAGGCAAAGCAAAGCGGCCTTTCTGCCAGTTTGAGTTTGATTTGGTTTCGTTTGTAAAGCTCGGCGAGGTTTTTCTGAGCCCAGTCTCTTGGCAGCTCCCACCATCTCGTGAGTTGGAGTACGAGGCTCAATACACAAACCCTGTCTGTCTCGAGTTTCAAATAACCGTAAAGGAAGGTACAGTATGGTGTGTGTGTGTGTGTGTGTGCGCGCGCAGAACGTGGTGGATGGGAGACGTGGCACCAGGAGAGGTAACACCCGTTAGCCTTGCGTGGACGAGCCCCCCGCCCCCCCCCCCCAGCGTTTGTGTACAGGCTTGTTTTCTCTCTCCCTCTCTTTTGTTTGGACGTTTGTTTTCGGTGCGGCGTTCATTGTGTGATGTCAGGCTCCTCTCCCTTGCAGCCAGACGGGGAAGAAGCTGATGGCCAAGTGCCGCATGCTGATCCAGGAGAACCAGGAGCTGGGCCGGCAGCTGTCCCAGGGACGCATCGCCCAGCTGGAGGCCGAGCTCGCCCTGCAGAAGAAGTACAGCGAGGAGCTCAAGAGCAGCCAGGATGGTGAGAACCGTGCGTGTGTGTGTGTGTGTGTGTGTGTGTGTGTGTGTGTGTGGGCTCCAAACACAGGCTGCATTCATGTGCTTGTTTCCTCTTACCAACTCATTTTCCTACGTGCATTGAGCTTCGGATTATTTTACGATTGAAGAGCGCTTCCTGTTTGTGTGTGTCCCCATAATGAAACGTTTTTACTGTGGTCTGCTGTAAATGACTGGCTTTGGTGTTTACGGCTACTTAGTTGGTGAAGCCAGGGGAAATACAGGAGGCGTAGTCCCCACCCCTGATTTAAAGACATGAAAGTATTTCAAATTTGCGTTTGGCCCAGGTCTGTCTGTTATTCAAGAAGTGTATGAAAGCGCTCTTGTAGTGCATCGAGTTGATTGACATGTCTGTCTGCTTGTTTAAACCCCGCCCCCCCCCACCTGTGCCCCGCCCCCAGAGCTGAACGACTTCATCATCCAGCTGGACGAGGAGGTGGAGGGGATGCAGAGCACCATCCTGGTGCTGCAGCAGCAGCTGAAGGAGAGCCGTCAGCAGCTGTCCCAGCAGGGCTCCGCCCCCCCCCAGGGCTCCACCCCCGGCGCCGGCTGCAGGACTTCCCCCTCCGAGGCGGGGGGGCCCGCCGAGGCGGCCGGGCGGGACGGCGGTCGGCTGGCCAACGGGCCCAGCAACGGCAACCCCGCCCAGAGGACGTACCGCGAGCCCAGCAGCGCCGACGAGGACTCCGCCCCCTCCCCCGGGGGTGGAGGCGGAGGCATTGGCGGCGGTGGCGGTGGTGGCGCTGGGGGGGGCGTGGGCGGCGGGGAGGTCAAACTGTCCAATCACGCGGAGGAGAGGGTGGGCAGGGGGGGCGGAGCCGGGGGCGGGGCGGTGGCCAACGCCGCCGCGGCCATCGCCGGCGGCTACACGAACCAGCTAAGTGCGGGCTATGAGAGCGTAGACTCCCCCACCGGTAGCGAGACCTCTCTCACACAGCACTCGAACGACACAGACTCCAACCACGACTCCCAGGAGGACAAAGCGGCCAGCGCCTGCAGCAGCAGTAGCGGCGGCGGCGGCGGCAGCGGCGGGAAGGGTTCTAGAACTGCGGGTTCCCGCCACGCGCAGAATGGCCTGGACTCCGCCTCCGCGGTGGCCGCCGCCCATGGCTCCATTTTGTAAACTTTCTTTACACATTCAGCGTATTATTTTTTTTTTTTACACAAAAATGGGGGGGGGGGGGGGGAATTAAAAGAATAAAAAATAATAATAAAACGCATAGTGTCATTAAATTCATTTGGCTAAGGATTCTGTCCAGAATTGACTTTTTTTTTTTTTGTTTGTTTTTTGCTTGTGATACCTCTGCCACAGTTGACTTTTTAAAAAAAATTATGTTGCTAGATACAAAAAATACAGTGAATTAATGTAGGTGTTTTTTTTTTTTTTTTTAACAACTTCACAAAGACATTTTTTGTTGCTCGAATGTCTTTCGTTTCAACATCTGGTTTTTCAACGCCCTTGTTTTCTGTTTTTGAATGCATACCACAAAGAAAACCACCATTTTGCATCTGGTGTAATACTGTAATGCTCAATAAAGTGATGACGTCGCAGGTTTTTTTCCTCCCCCCGCGTTTTTTTTAAAATAGCATCGCCACGTTCAGGATGTCCTTAGTTTATGGTGTTTAACGTGTAGTTTTGTTCCCATTCTAGGCAAAAAATCTGTTTGACTTGTGTGTAGTTTCCTCCACATTGTACACTGTTAAATTCATATTATTCTGACTTCAATCCTTTTCATGTACTGACCAAATATCAATAAAGAATTTTAATATGACCATCGTCTTATTTTTTTCCCCCATGGTTTTGGAGGAGCATGTGATCACGTGTCATGTAAATCTTTTGACTTTTACTGCTGGTGTCATGATGCATATTGTGCAGTTCAGTACTTGCCAATAATATTTCCAAAATGGATAGTATTTAATTGCAAAAAAGTAGAATGTTTTTGTTATCACCTCTGGATGTGATATTGCTTAATGTTCTATAAACCCCTTATTTGTAATGGACTCCCCTTTTGGCTTCCTACACTGTTAAAATGTAATGGCACTTGTTGAATGTTTATGGTTTAGCCATAGCTTTTTATAGATACAGTATCTAGTACATTGGTGTGTTTGGGGCTTGGGAATAAAGAAACGGAGGTATATTGTCAGTACTGGTCTGAAGTCATTATTGTGTTTGGACAATTTTGGTTCAGATTTTAAATGGTGAAAAGTGGTAATCCATACAAATGAAGAACTGTTACGAAAATGTGATACGATAAACTACTAAAAAATTCCAGTGATTGAAGTGGGGTGTTTTAAAATGCTGTCAGAAAGGACATGGTATTGCTTGTAGCATGTCAGTCAAAAGTGTTTAATTTAGAGCAGGTGATATTGCTTTAATTTTTCTTTTTTTTAAGAGCATTAGAGCAATTTTCTTTTTTGAAAAACTGCAGCAGTCCTCCTCGCCATTGGATGGCGGTCTACTTAAAATGAAATGTTGCACCGGTACGGGTCTGTCTTGAGAATGTTTTAAGATATGAGGGAGGTGGCTAAGCTACAATGTGATTGGCGGGTGTTATATGCAAATAAGTGGGAGTCTTGGTAATGGTTTACTGCTCCGCCAGCTCGTCTGACAGTCAGATATTTGCAAAGGGACGAGGTTTTGGCAATCCAAACAGACATGAATCCGGATTCTGTTGTAATCGTATCTGCCGCAAGGACACCGATTGGTAAAATAAGTTTTTTTTTCGCAGCACGGGAAGGGATGAATTTGCTTAAGTGAATGACTTTGCAGAACATTCTGAAGTTATAATTCGACCGAATGGCATATCCATCTCTCGTTTTCTTCTTGCAGACTGCATTCAAGTACGATTAGTTATCTAAATGCGTAAATGTGTACCAAATGGACATCTGGTTCGATAAGGAGCATTAGAATAATAGCATTACAATCGTTCGCTACTTTTACCGGTGAAGGGAGATTCATTATGAAATGCTTCTATCTGTTAATTTCAAGAATAAGGTCGTCACGGCATCCTCATTGGTTGTTTCACATTCTGACCAGTCTCTTGTGGCAGCGATTGGATAGTGGGTATAGTGCGACGACATTGAGCTAATTTGTGATTGGCTCCGAAGTGACGGAACTCGAAAAGTGAAGTGTTTGGCTACAGTATGTGTGCGTGTGTGTATGAGAGAAGTATTACAAAATCGCTGAACAGAAGGCTAGCTTTTTAATTTTTTAAATACCTCGTCATCCGTATTATCAGTTGACTTTGCCGTTACAAAGTCAACCAATAATACTACAAAGGTGAGGCTAGTCAACAACAGTATCAGAAGACTGCTCCGTGGTGAAGCCCTGTAAACCGGTCTCCCCACGCTTCTCAATTTACAGCCACTTCCTGGTTAAATAAACAAGGTTTATGCAAGATGTTAACATTATAAAACTCGCTAAATGCCAAAGCAATCAACTCAAAACATTCCCTAACCTGGCTATATACGTCTTATTGTTTCTTTGTAAAATGATATTATGAATACCGAAGAGCACCCAGCTCCCTCAGTGCGTGCAGAATCTCGTTTGAATCGAATGGCTAAGTGTTTATCTACTTTGCGTAAAAAGTTAAAGGCTTCTCCCCTTCTGTTCACCCAGGGTCCTTCTGTGGGGTGCTGTCCACCGTTCCACTGCAGGACCTGGGGGCGGCTGCGATCAAGGAGGTCCTGAAGAGGGCGCAGGTCAACCCTGAGGAGGTGTCCCAGGTGATAATGGGACATGTGCTCACTGCAGGTAATGCGGAATTCCATCCTGGGCCGTGTCTGAATCTGCGCACGTGCCTACTATTGAGTATTCAAGTTGTGTACAACTCATTCAATAACATAGTGTACTATACTTAATAGTATTCAAGTGCGCCTATTCAGACACGGCACTGGTCTCTCAGTTAGTCTCTGAAAAATCTGTAACAGAGCCGGTGTGACCTTTGACCTTTGACCCTTCCCCTCTCCATGTGCTCAGGCCACGGCCAGAACCCGGCGCGGCAGGCCAGTGTCGGGGCGGGGGTCCCCTACCCGGTCCCGGCGTGGAGCTGCCAGATGGTGTGCGGGTCGGGGCTGAAGGCCATCTGTCTTGGTGCGCAGTCCATCCAGACCGGGGAGTCCACTGTGGTGGTCGCAGGAGGGATGGAGAGCATGAGCAGGGTACGGTAACCAAGAGCGACCCCCCCCAGTCTCCAACCCTAGTCCTGGAGAGCCACTGGCTCTGCTGGATTCCATTGCTACTGAGCACTTAATTAATCAATTAACCCATTACTGGCTGGTCTCACTTCTTGTCCTGGGTCTGAATCAGTTACTCATTTTAAGATTAAAAACAAGAAGCCAGCAGAACCTGTTGTGCTCCATAATCAGAGTTTAGAGATCCCATTCCTAAAATGTTTCTCTATGAAACAAGCTGCTCCTGTTTTTTGTGGTACATTTTTTTCCACTTATCCCCTGTACTTTCTTCAAAAATATCTTTTTTGAATGCTAAAGTGAAGAGAACAAAAGAAGGGAAACTACAGTTGGAACGTTGGCCGTGCACTTTGACCGATATTTTGATCTGATTTGCGTAAATTGTCCTTGGGCATGTCTGCCAGATTAGTCCCAGCACTGATAAAATGGCCCTATCTAAAGAGCAGTGTCTGTGTGTCTGTCTGGGTCTGTGCGTCTGTCTGTGTGTCTGCATGACTGTCTGGGTCTGTGTGTCTGTCTGGGTCTGTGTCTGCCTGTCGGCCATTTTAGACCCCCCACACGGTGCAGATGCGTGCTGGAGTCAAAATGGGGGACGCCACCCTGCAGGACTCCATCATCACTGAAGGGCTGACGGACGCCTTTCACAACTACCACATGGGAATAACAGGTCAGGGGGCTCCGCAAACCACAAAAAACCCCAAACGTACACGGTCACAGTCCGTTCCGTTTCGATTTAGGCTGTTCATCAAGGGAATGGGAATTCAATTCATGAATTTAGCGGGGGGGGACCTGTAATGGAACCAAGTAACTGAATTAAAATTTATTGAGTTGACTGAACTGAAATCAAACTCACCCCCAAACGGTGGGAAACCTGGTCTGTATTTAACCAGTGCGTGATGATTGGGTAATTTAAAAAAAAAAAAAAAAAAACATTGTCATGGTAACGACCCCCCGTCACCGTGGTTTTTCCCACAGCGGAGAACGTGGCCAAGCAGTGGGGCGTGAGCCGCGAGGCCCAGGACCAGTTCGCCGTCTCGTCCCAGAACAGGACGGAGGCGGCCCAGAAGGCCGGTCACTTCGACCGGGAGATCGTCCCCGTCACCGTGGCGTCCAGAAAAGGTGGGGGGGGGGTGTCTCTGAGAAGCTGCACGCTGTCCCAGCCAAGGTCGGCTCTAAAATGGCTGTGCTCTGCACACCTGTCACTCTACAGGCCTGTTTTACTATTCCCACACTGACTTCACCCCACACAGAAACAGAGTCGTGCTATCAACGTAAACATTTCTAACCGCAATTGTGTAAATGTAATAATACAGAATTCTTCATCTGCTTGCAGGACTGGATTTTCCTGTTTTTTAAGAAAGGAATGATCCGGTACTTAAATAATTACGAGATTAGTGATCTGAGGGCTGTATGCAAAGAGTCACATTTTTGTTCTCGTTCACAAGAGTTCAGGAGTTCAGGACATGTGCACGGAGAGTATCAGTTTTCCAGAACATCGTTCCCGTGCGTTTCAGGTCCGGTGGAGGTGAAGACGGACGAGTTTCCTCGTCACGGGAGCAACCTGGACGCCATGGCCAAGCTGAAGCCCTACTTCGTGAAGGACGGCACGGGGACGGTCACCCCCGGCAACGCCTCAGGTGGGCGGGAACTTCCGCAGCCACGCGCTCGGACCAATGCCTGCGGTCCCAGACCTGCCAATCAGCACAAAGGGGCGGGACAATACTAGTGTCGCATCGTATGTCACATGGAAGCTGTACGACCTTGCTGCCGATTGGCTGCCTCATCGTAAGACGGCCCGTTTGGTTCTGTCCCGCAGGCATTAATGACGGCGCTGCAGCGGTGGTTCTGATGACCCTGTCGGAGGCGCAGAAGAGGGGACTGGACCCCATGGCCCGGATCGTCTCCTGGGCCCAGGCAGGGTTGGACCCGTCCATCATGGGGACCGGACCCATCCCCGCCATCAGGAAAGCAGTGAGTACAGAGCGTGAGAGCTGGGGTCGGAACTCAGAACGCGTGAAGCAGGCCATGATTCATTTACAAATGCACATAGGTAAAACGTGGTACCAATCCATTATGCAATATGTATTATTCTGTACAGTATCATGTACAGGTTTAATGTACAGCTTGTACCGGTTAGGAGTTACAGGTGCTGGCAGTCAATGTGTAACACTAACAAGGAGTTAGTGAGGTTTTTTTGGGCTTATATTTACCTCTAACTCTGTGAATATGCTGCAAACAGTGAGTGCGAGCGCTGTTTTTTTAGTGCTGGGAGTCGGTGAATAGCCCCTTTAACACTGTGCCCTTGTGTTTGCAGCTGGAGAAAGCAGGTTGGCAGAAGGACCAGGTGGATCTGTTCGAAATAAACGAAGCCTTCGCCGCTCAGTCCATCGCCGTGCTGAAGGAGCTCGGCCTTTGCCAAGACAAGGTGAGTCGGTCCGATCCAACTGTGGAGTGGTCGTCGTGGTCACAGGTTCCTGTTCACTGTTACCCGGGAGCCCTGTTACTATGACTACACAGGCATCTTGTCAATTCGGTTTTTCTGCCACCGTGTCCCACGGCAATTGCTTGGGGGGGATTTTTTGGTATATATTTTTTTTAAATGGCAGTTTTGTCAGGACAGGGCTCATTGCCAGACATGCTCTCTGTAGATTAGAGAGCTGGTGGTGCCATTTCAGTGCTGTGTTTGTGCTTTGGTTCCGCTGCTTCACTTCAGCCTTGAAACGTAACCGATATCGTCTCTGATCGTGACTCCGGCATTGGTCTGTCAAAACTGAGGAAGACTTGCTCTAGTCCCGCGGCGCACTCTTCATCTCTGCAGCATAGCTGGCGGTTTCTGGGGCAGGGGCTTACTGCTTGCATACAGTATTAGTAACTTTCATCAGCCTCAGAATGACATCACGTCTGCCCTGCAACCTCCACAGCAGCTCAGGCAGATCAAGGAAGTGACATCACAGTAGCTCTGGCAGTTGAGGTGGTTCTCTCACTTGGTTCCTTTCTTCTCTGTGTAGGTGAACATCAGCGGAGGAGCGATCTCATTGGGCCATCCCCTGGGCATGTCCGGCTGCCGGATCCTGGTGACCCTCCTGCACGCTCTCCAGAGGACCGGGGGGAAAAAGGGCGTGGCAGCCCTGTGCATAGGGGGCGGGATGGGGATAGCCATGTGTGTGGAGAGAGCATGAGCACCCACCATTTAAAAGAAGAAAAAAATATTTTAACCTGGCAGGGAATTGTGGGAAATGGTGGCTGAGTTTCGTGGTTCTTCCCAGAATGCACTTCTGGACATTCCTACATCCTCTCTACTGTAGCGACACTACATGCTTTTAGGGTTTTTAGAACCGAAGTGGGAGGCAAAAGCTGCCCTGATTTTAAGTCTTACCTGAAAATCTGTGCCAAGGGGCTAACGTAAGCCTGTATCTTCATGTTTACTGTAGAACGTACTTTCAGAGTATTTAACTACTAATAACTGTGAATTAATGCCGGTTTTTAAGTGTGCATGTTTACCGACGGGTTTAACGGTACAATAAACAGTATAAAGGAAAACCTACTGCTGCTTTAATTTTTCTGAAGATTTATTTGAACATTTAGACATTGGTAGTAATGTTGATTAGAACAGTTGCTGGGAGCACAGATTGCACTAAAACAAGTAAAATGTGTTGGTAATATGGAGTTTCTAGAATTGTCCTACCAGTCCTAGAGGCGCCGCAGCATCTGAAGGTTATTTCCTTTCAACCCGTAGTCAATTTAGTCACCTCAATAAAATCAGCCAAAATACTAGTCACACCCCATCGCTGTCCACTGGCTACCAGTGGTGGCCAAAATAAAATAGAGCTCTAATTCCTGGCCTGTGGTGCAGCAGGGGGAAGAACACCCTCATACCTGCAGTCCGCTATCAACTCTTCACCTTCATCATTACTCCTGTCTGCATGCCGGTGGTCACCTGACTGCCCTCTCACTAAAGGGAATCTCCTCCAGGTCTCAACTCTGCCCCCTGGTGGTGGAGCTCTCCACTACAACCAGGACAGGAGAATGAGTGTCAATCTTCTGCCAGATTGAGAACACACCAGTTTAAATTGCATCTTGCTGCTAATTAAAACTATATCCTCAAACCATATTTCCACTTGAAGCTCTACATCAGGGATCATCAACTCTGGCCCTCGAATCCAAATCCATCCCTGGTTTTCTATTCTCCCAGGTAATTAGCGCTACTGATTGGCCAGACTGTCTTCACACCCGACTCCCAGGCAAAGGGAGGGTGGAAAACCAGCAGTTCTCGGCTCTCGAGTTGCTGATCCCTGCTCTACATATTCAGTCTCCGTCTTGCACCTACAGTGCCGTTCAACTTAGCTGTAGGTTTATGCATTTACTACCAAACTTGTATTAATGGCTAATATTGGTTGTAGACATCAAGTTCCCTGTTGCCTAAAGATGGAATGCCCTTATGGATAACTGCACAGTCAAATACCTAAATAAGTTAACTTAACCATCATTCAGGCCATGAGAACAAAAGTGTTTGGACTGGACTCCAGCGAAAAGTCAACAAAAGTCAGCCGACACCGTCAATCTCCAGGACTGGAGTCCGACAGCCTGATAACAGCAACGTGACCAAAACAAACTGCAGCAGACCGCCGTACGTCAGCAGCTACACCGAGACAAAACAAACAGCGCTCAGATGGCAGACTAGCCCTCCAGACGACAACAACACCACCATGACCATCAACAACGCCTTTATTTCAAACGTCCAAAAAAAAGAACAACAAATGTTACAGTTCCACTGGCTACGGTTTGCCTGGGAGAACGGAAGTGCGCGAGGCCTAGGGCTCTCGAGACGGAAACGACAACGGTTAAGCGTGTGTATAAATACAGGTACGAGACTGCTACGGCTATCCCATCATGCCTCGGGGGAGAGGCCCCCTCGGCCCTCAGTCCTCCAGGGATCCGGATTGGACGGCGTCCTGGTAGGACTGCCCGCCTTCCTTCTGGTCGGGGAAGAGCTTGATGAGGTCGTCGATGCGGAGGATGGTGATGGCGGCCTCGGTGGCGAACTTGAGGCTCTTGGTCTTCACCATGGTGGGCTCGTACACGCCCGCCTGCTTGTTGTCCCGCGGCTTCCCGTTCACCAGGTCCAGGCCGATCCTGCGGGCCGCACACGCGACAAACCCGTTAACAACGGAAAACGTGAAGGAGGAGGAGCCGAACCATTCCCTGCATCTCTGGAGGAAGCAGGGGGTGCAAACCTCACGATAGGATACGATTTTGATTCTGGAGGCAACAGTGTGATATTTGGCGGTACCACAAATTTTGTTATGATAGGATCCAAAATAATACAATATAGCAAGAAACATTCTACACATATGGTCCAGCAAAGACAATCCTCTTACAACGTACCCAACACTATGAAAACGAGGTTGAGAGTGCAAAAACATACTGACGACATGTTTAAAAGAAAGAAAACGACACTAGCGAGGATGACGATGAGGTCGAGTCAGAAAGGGAAGTACTGACCATTTGAGGTTCTTGCGCTCCGGGTTGACCTGGGCCTCATTGTGGAAGGCCCGCAGCTTAGCAACCAGGTCGGTGGAGTCCTGGGCCGCGTTCACCGCCAGCGTCTTGGGGATGATCAGCAGGGAGCGGGCGAACTCGGCGATCGCCAGCTGCTCCCGGGAACCCTGGGGGGGGGGGGGGGGGATGAAGTGTCAGGAGAGGAGGGGGGGCGCACTCACTGGAACCATCAGCTTCGCCCCAGTAGGGGGTCAACGGAAACAGAACTGGCCATAGAGCAAGACTTCACAAAATAAAAAATCTAAAATTGGTGGGGTTAACAAGCCATCAGCAGCTGACTCACTTCAGCCAATGAGAGTCAAGCGTTCTGCCTGAAACATTGCTGATTTTCTACACATTGTAGCTCAAACTCATCTTTGACGATTTTTAGCTCAGCACAGAGAAGACCAGCCCAGGGGCTTCATGAACCCTCAATACAACTGTCCCCCCCCGCCCCCCCTAACTGTTCCAGGCCTCACCATGCTGGTGGCGTAGTTCTCCAGGTAGATGGACAGCGCCGCCTCCACGGCGCCCCCTCCCGGCACCACGGACTTGGACTCCAGGACGCGCTTGACCACGCAGAGCGCGTCGTGCAGCGAGCGCTCCATCTCGTCGCACATGAAGTCGTTCGCCCCGCGCAGGACGATGGACGCCGAGGTGCGGGCCTTGGTGCTGACGGACACAAAGATCGGCCAATCACACAAAAGCTCCACGGGCCTGGCTAAGGCCCCGATTGGTCGACCGGGTCACAGTTAGGTCCAGAGGAGCCTTACTTCTTGACCAGGATGAGCTCGTCGTCGCAGACACTCTCCTGCACCACCTCCTCAGCCTGACCCAGCATGGTGGCCTCGAACGTCTCCTCCCCCTCCAGGTTGGACAGGGACGGGCAAAGGGTGGCTAAAGGGGGACGATAAAGGAGAGCCAGTCAAAAATAAATCACCACTTTCCATCGCCCAGTTCACAGAGAGGTAGTGAAACAACGCCTCACAGTGGACATTTGTACAGATGACATGGGGGGGGGGGGGGAAACAAAACAAAACAAAACAAAAAAAAGAAATGATATGACAGTATGAGAGAGAAGAAGGAAAGGGGCTTTTCCCTAATCCCTGTTGAGACAACTGAACTCCAGGAAAAAAAGGCTATAGAGGCAGCCTACTCCAAGATCTGACAGGATTCCACAACACGGAACAAAGACCTCAGGGTTCTGGAATCTTAACACATAATGAGGAGACTTTCAGTAAAAAAATAAAAATAAATAAATTCAGAAAGCAAGGACACGTTTAAAAGACGAAGCGGACTGTAGTTCAGGCTGACCTCCTGTTGCCTTGGCGATGCGTTTCAGGTCCCGCTTCAGCACCCTGCGCACGGCCATGGCCCCCGCGTCCACAAAGTACTTGAGGCACATGTCGTCGATGCCCCCGGTGGTCAGGATGACATTGGCGCCGGACCCCAGGATCTTCTGAATGCGCTCTTTGGTGATGTCAGACTCCCTGTCGCCAAAACACAACACACACGCTCATAAACACAACAAGGACGCCAGCATTAATGAGTGGACTTATTTCAAGGATGGCCATGCGGGGGGGGGGAAAAGCAGACAAACTCTGCCAGACTATCCAAAAGGGAAGCTGGAGGAACCAATCCCCCGGCAGAGACTGGAATGTAAATAACTTCAGCACTGACATCATAACTTCTCTGCCAAGTTTTCCATTTGCAAAAATGTCAACCAGACATTCTTCAACACTTGCGTAATGGTGAGGTGAGCAAAACACAAATCTTGCCAATTAAAGGACTGTTGGGGAACTGTTCAGAAGAAAATAATCCAGTTGAGCTGATTTATTACAGAAACGTTCATTTTAGGCCAGCCTTCAGATTCAGAGATAACTGCCAAGGCAAAGCCAAAAAAATAAAAAATTAAGTCTACCCAGCCCAAATCAGTGCCTCACACATCATTATGTCTGTAAGGCCTCAGGGCTTACTGCTGCTGTATCCCACACACAGTAAATTTGAAAGGCAAACGCATGTAAAACTGAGCAAAAATCAGACACCAGCCCTACCAGGAACCAGGAAGCCTCAGGAGACCCACCTCTGTCTGATCTGGTCGAGTTTCTCGGGGTCGTTGATGACCACCTGGACGCCCATCTTCATCTTGGTCTTCTGCAGGCTGAAGTCCAGGCAGGCCACCTTGGCGTTGGTCACGCGCTTCACCATGCCTGGGGCAAACAACGCAAGGTTCACTCAACGTAGGAGCCCAACACCAAACAAGGAGGTCCAACGGTCCAAATATTCAGAGTTTATCCCCCTTTCCCTTTCCCAAGAATTACAGAACTAGCACTTAAGAGGGGAAAAAAAGAATCCTGCATACATTGTCATGCTTACCTTATCAATACTTATCAGCGACAAAGAGTCTAGGAGTTTTTCATGAAAAGCTGAGCTACTGTTTGTCATGGACACTTAAGAGTATGAGCCAATTCCTATCCACATGTGGGAAGAATCTTGGTTTAAGTGATTATACTCAGTTAGCCTCGTGTCTGTAAGCAGGGCTGCCCAACCCTGTTCCTGGAGATCTAAGGTCCCGCAGGTTTTCACTCCAACCATAACAAAGCACTTCTTTCAACAGCTAAAGATTTCACCGAGCTGCTAATGAGCAGGATAAGGAGCGGCAAATTAGGGTTGAAATGAAAACCATTTGGACAACAGACATTCAGGAACAGGAGTCCTGCTGTAACCTCATCTCTCTGGTTCTGTAACAGAACCAGGCTCAGCTCTGGTTCACAGCAGTGTGTCCAGCGGAAGCAGGGTGGCTACGGGCCTGACACAGACCTGCAACCCTCAGCTGCTCCATGCCAGTTTGCTTTTTCCCACGCGTATAACTGCACAAGCCACCGTCAGGGCAAAGCAGCAAATTTAAATGGGAACCAGGAGCACAAAGTGTTCTTTTACCCCCCCCCCAATACGCCAACGGTTCTACTGCCCCAAAATGCAACTTGTTCTACAGCCCCATGCTGCCCCTAACCTGTTCCACTGTCCCATCCGATCCCTAAAACCAAGTCCAATACCTGCCCAAAAACAGTACCACTGCCTCACCCCAAACTGCCCCACCCGCCTCACCTTGCGACCCGACGGTGCAGTTGAGGGCGTAGCCGTTGACCAGGAAGCTCTCCTTCTGGCTGCGGCCGTGGGCCTTCAGCACGTTGACCGAATTGATGGGGTAGCGTGCCACGCCCTTCCCGTCCACAAACTTCACGGCGAGGGCGGCGTCCACCACCATGTTGGCAAAGAAGTCAGCGTCGCTGAGGGAGGCTCGGGTCAAGGGGCAAACGCCGGCGACCGTTTTACCACAGCTTAACTTACAGGCCCAAACATGCAGCTTCACAACTCAGCTCACAATTAATACTTCAAATAAAAAAACTACCAAATACACAGCAAAAACCTTCAGACGTGCAGCAAGGGCAGCATGATTTCTCATTTCTGAGACCAATTCATAAGGACCTTCAACAAACCTGAAAAGAGTTTGTTAAAAGGTGTGTGGATACTTACTACATAAGAGAAAATATATATATATATATATATATTTTTTTTAATATACATACATATATATATATATATATATATATATATATATACTAGTGGGAGCTTACAAGTATGGAAGAACCTTTGGGGTTTATGGGTAAAAAGGATACCCGCCGATAATTTTGGAGGACATGGAGGTTTTTGCAGCGTTGATGAGACACTCTCTTCCCAAATCGTCTGTGCCAATGGTCAGGTTCTCGTTGATGTAGCGGACCGCTTCTCTGCAATCGAAACACGAGGACAGAGTTGAGTAAAAGCCTTTACGAACTAGTCCTCTTCAGCTGCATTTTCCCCAAGTTCGTGAATCCGTGCAGAGACGACACTCACTTGCAGGCCAGGCGATAGCCGCTGATTATAGACGTGGGGTGGATTTTCTGCTTCACCAGCTCATCCGCACTTTTGAGCAATTCTGCAGCGATGATCACCTTAAAAAGAAGCGGGAACACAGTTAATTTTTTTTAATACCACATAAGCCATTGAGTAAGCTCAGTCTTCACACTCCAAAAACATATTGGCTAATAAACCATACGACGCACAGCAAAAGAGGATAGTGACCGGCTCGCATTACATGTGACTTATCGAAAGTCTCACATGTAAAACTGATCAGAATCCGAGCAACAACTTTCACACAAGGTAAATGCCCCAGCAGGTAAGCTACACAACACAGCGAGCGATGTACTGTCATTTCATATAGGACGGATGGACAAGGCCAGTCCCCCCTTCAGACTATGACAGCGTTTCTCTCTCCCATTAGCATAGCCACACATTCGTGGTGGAGGGAATGAATGGTACTAAAATGGGATACAAACGGTTGCCGGGTTACCAGAACGCTACAGGGATTCCGCTGCATGCGCTCAATGTTCCGAAACACAGGCCTCGCCCAAGCAAAGCCCCTTTTTAAAATGCATTTATTTTTTTGACGCGGGGGCTCCAGCAGGTACTCACCACCGAGGTGGTCCCGTCCCCCACCTCCTTGTCCTGCAGTTCGGCCAGCTCACACAGCACCTTGGCCGCAGGGTGCTCCACCTCCAGGAGCTTCAGGATAGTGGCTCCATCGTTAGTGATGGTCACGTCCTGATTTAACACAAAACATAAGCTTAGAAATAATCTAATATTTTCCGGGAAACATGATCAAACTTAAGCCAACGGGAATTTAACCTTAGGGCAAAAACACATTTTATCTGTTCCATAGTATTGATTGAATCTTTTTATTTATTTATTTTAATTCAGTTTACACCAATGCCATGCCACAGAATTATCAGGGCCACTGTACTGATGGAAGTATTTATTAATGAATTTGTTTGTAATTCAACTTACCCCGATGTCATCCACCAACATCTTATCGAGGCCAACTGGACCGAGCGAGCTCTTCACGATGTTGGCGATGGAGGATGCTGCCATGACTACAAAAGATGACCAAAGAAAGCGTTGAAACAAAGACTGGTGAGTTAATTGGGAATTCACCGTTAACAGCCAGACAGCATTAGTGGACGATGGATTACAAATTGCAAACACCTGGAACTGTCAATCTTCTCTTATGAACACACGAAAGCTTCTACCAGTGTGTCCAGCGGAAGCAGGGTGGCTACGGGCCTGGCACAGACCTGCAACCCTCAGCTGCTCCGTGCCGGTTTGCTTTTTCCCACGCGTATAACTGCACAAGCCACCGTCAGGGCAAAGCAGCAAATTAAAATGGGAACCAGGAGCAGAAACTGTTCTACTACCCCACCATACAACAACTGTTCAACTGCAGGATAAAAACGGAATTCTTCACGATGCGGACCATATAGTTTGCTGCCGTGACTACATAAGATAACCAAATAAGGTACTGAAACAGACTCACTCGCCCGCCAGATTGCATTAGCGGCAGTTAAATCACAAATTACTAACACCACTTCAGATTTAAGACGATTAACATCAATGTATTGTTAGAGTTAGGTGGCTAGCTGTCAAAAAAAAAAAAAAAAAAAAATTATTTTCTTTGAAGTTAATTATTCTGCAGCAGGGCGGGGCGATGCACATTCGCAATCAATTTAATTAATCGACAAATAGCTAAAAGAAAAAATCTAAAAGTATCACTCGCAAATAACAAAACGTTCTGTGCATTGGTACCCGGCGGCCACTCCTTCGGACAATGACAGGCCTGTTTTTCTCTCGCATTAGCATAGCCGCATCATTCACGGTTAGATAAATAAATTGCACAACAATGGAAAAAAAATATTTGGACCGGCCGCATGATCGGTTTAACCGGTGTTTGACGTTGGCTACAAACGTTAGCTAATGATAGAAATAACACGTATTTGTCTGTTGGTCGAGTGCTTCCAAGTCTGAGGAATTGTGCTGGGCATATAACGTTAGCTACCATAACGGGACAACGGCAGCTAACTAGCAAGCTACTTTGGTGAAAAGATGCGTGTGAATGTTAAACAACAATAACGCAAAACCAACTAAACTCGCAAACTGCAAACTAAAAGCTGCAGAGAGAATAAAATCAGATTTTTTTTACTGCAAGCACACAACGGCTAACCGGACAACACCGGCTCGACAATTTACCCGCTACGAAGCTAGATTAGCATTTTTCCACACGTGCGAGGTTTAGCGGTTGCTACAGCCGAGTCACGCCGCCATGTTCCATTCAACAGCGGACTGTACTTCGTTAAAGCGAGTAAAGCCGCGGACATTTCTGCGAAGTAACGTTTAAAGACGAGCACAGATTACCTTACCATTCTGAGTGCGGACTGACTCGCCAGTTGTCCTCTGGCCGAGCACATTTAGGGGACCGTCTAATAACGACATCTTGCTTCGCCACTTCCAAAGCCGAGAGGAAGGGAGCGCCTGTTGCACTATGGGTAACTGATGCCTCGCGCAGACTTATGGGTAAGCCGAAGACTTTGCTGGAATGTTCGAGATACACTGTAGATATTTAACTACATTTCCCAGCATGCTAGGAAATCACGACCTCCCTATGCCCTGATCCAGAATCACATCTATCTAATCCTTTACACGAAGTACGCATAAACAAATTAAAGCGATTCGATATCAGCCTTAGGGAAACTGTTTCTTTGGGAAGTGAATTGCGGTCATGTTTCGGTCTTTAAATAGCCATATAATATTAATAATCAGGTGCGTTGATTGAAAGTGTTTTAGAACCTTTTAGCCAGGTGAACTACGCGTGTGTGTGTATTGATGTAATCAATAATAGATAATGTCATTTCCACGGCAGTGGGCCTACCCAAAAATAAAAAGCAAAAAGGGTTGGTGTGGGAGTGGGATTGGAGAGAATATTTCAGGTGTTCCTGCTCTCCCCCAAAATTTTGGAGGCTTTCAGGACTGTGGACCACAGCTGACGTTGACTGGCCATAGCCCCGGTCCCCCCCCCCCCACCCCCCGAAAAACCCTGAACCACGTTCGCTGTCATCATTTATCACACAGTGGCATATATACGAAACACATTCATACAAAAACATAATGACCATGCCCCAAAAGGGTGTGTGTGGTGTGGTAGTGGAAAGAGGTTGATCCATGTGACACTGCTGTACAAATACATACACAACGTTCACAACGAATGGCTAGCCACCACAGCAAAATTCTATTGCAGGAACCTAGAATTGCTTTCACCTGGACTGCCAGGTATAACAGTATGCATTTGGTTTCGCTTGTGTAACTGTTCGAGTTACCTGCATCGATGCTTATTTTAATAACATGCATCAGTGTGTCACGAGAATATGGCAACTTTTTGTAAATTGGAATTATATGGCGGTTACCTGAAATTAAATATTTATTGATTGCTTATAATCATGTTTCCTTTTAATCAGAACTCAAAAACAGTGGAGACAAAAACTCACCTTACAAATAGTCTCATTTTGTGGCTCAGTGTGTCTCTCCTGTGGATTTTATCCACCTGAATTGAGAGTCCCTCCCCATCTGGAACTGCTGACTTCTTTCTTACGACAGGATCCCTGACTTCAAAAACGATTTTTGTACATTCAAGGTTGCCCTTTCTCCCTATTTATTTGCATCTATAAATGATCACCTGACCTGTGTAATTCTTCCAACCAGTTACTTGAATAGAATATTAACTGAAATACTTTGCGGACTGGTTTCACAGACAGATTAAGCTTAGTCCAGAACTAAAGTGAGTTCTATATGGAGAATCTCAATTCTAAATTGAATTTAGTCTAGGACTAGCAGTAATCTGTGTCTGTAAAACTGGCCCTATATGTTGTACAAGATTTAAGCTTGTATTAAAAATGACCCCAAGTTTCTAACCTCTGATTTTTTCCAGGCAGAAGAGGGTAAAAGTGCATAGAGAAATATAACCCAAGGCATGCAGACACTGTAGGCCACGACAATGATAACAGTAAAACTTTAGTTGTTTTCATTTTACATTTATTTATTGCCTCCCGTACATTTGTTTCCTAAGCAATGACAACTAGGCAGTTAAAAACGTATACTTAACTTAAAACTTTAGAGCGTAAGAAAGCAAACCTAAAGCATAAAATTATAACTTTCCTAAAATGTACATACATCTTTACAAAGTGTTTACAAATCAAATGTAAAAAAAAGGGGGGAAAAAGTGCAAAAGACTCTGTTCAATGGACAAAACGTTGACAAACCCCATCTGTGAAGCAAAGAACACACAAACTGAAATGTACAATAAAAGCAATGAAAACCCAGGCCATACTTCATGTCACATTGGTTTGGTGTATGCACATTGATATTTATGGCAGGCATTCTGACTCTGAACATTGTTGTTTGAACAGTGCTTTAAGATTTGTCTTTTGCTAACATTCACAGTATAAACACGAGCCAAACTGAACCTTGCTAAAACAGCCCAAGTCAGGCAGCCTTTAAATAAATACTTTTTTTATTTTTTATTTTACAAATTTTCTGCTATACACTTGAAGCCAGGGACCATTCTACCAAAATCCAAATATACAATTTCGTGTTTAAACATAGGTCTGAATAGCCTCAACGCCGTCAGGAAGTAGAGCGGTTAGGATCGAGCCGGACTCCATTTTGGAAAGCCTTATTGCCAGTCAAAGCAGGGGTTCATACCTATTACACAGCACATCAAAATGATAGAATTTGGCCAAAGTGCTCCTTTACTGGATGTTTGTGAAAAAACGAGGACTTCGAACAAGCAACATGAAAAAATGACAACAAAACCCACATAAATGTCAGTAAAGAACACATTACTGCAAAGATCAACTGGAAAGTTAGAAAGAAATGTATATTCTGGACTGAGAAGGTTTGAAATGTGCCTGACCACAACTAAACAATCATTTTCTGTTTATTTATTATTTTTTTTACACACACCTGGGGTAAGGAGGCAGCTTTGACCTTTAAATAAACATTTCCACCAGCTTGGAACATGAACGGTTTGGTCTGACTTGTTTGGAGGAACCCCAGGTCTAGCTCCACCAATGCTCCTCCATCACAACCTTAGCCCTGAAACTAATAAAACCTCAGCGTGTTTGAACAACACAGGAGTGAGAGAAACAGTGTTATGAGACAGTGCGATCCATGATGAGTGACAAGGAAAACAGGAACCGTCATTGGATGAACCATCAGTAGTTTTTACCAGAGGGGGCGGGACTATCCCAATATCAACACAAAAAGTAAACAAAAATGAAATAAAAATCATAACCTGATGAACATGACGAGTTTAATAAACATATACATCGGTACAGTACTCCTTAAGCAACTTTTTAAAAAATCCTTAAATCTGTCTTCAGTGGTCCCTCATAGAAAATAAGTGTTTTATGTTATTACCACATACGAACTGTCCTGTAATTATATTTCACTCAAAACTACAGACACGTACACAGTGGCCTAAATATATACCTTTAAAAACAGCTCACACATGTAGTTTTGAAATAAATAGATACTATTGCTGCTTAGCGTATTTAGTTGTAACGACTATGTACACTTCTTCAAGACTACCTTTTGATTAAAGTCTGCTCTCTTCTCGTTTTAATAGGAATTTAATCTTCACTCTCGAAGCATAAACCCGGAAGACATCGCTGGAAACCCTTAGAGTCCTATTACAAAAATACCATTTATGCGCGCATAGTTAATATATATTTATATATATACGGACATTCCAGGTCTAAAAGCATGCATACCTAATTCATAATATAACTATCTTTATTTGAATCCTGAGTGGGAGATGCAGTTACCAAATGCACAAACTCGTCAGCGTCTAAAGCTACTCTAAATCTTGTGCGCGATGCACAAACGGTGGCAGATCCACACGAGCGCGCCGCAGAGGACCAGCGCTGTGAGCTGCGATATTCTCATCTACGCGGACAAACAGAAGTCTAAATTTAAAGTCACTTATTTTTAAAAGCCGGAGCTGCAATTTCAAAGTCCTGCAGGAACCTTATTAGAAAAATGACAGCTAAAGTTTTCACCTTTTTAACTCAACGTACTTTGTGAGCCGAATATCATTTTTCACGCGGGCTGCTGCTTCATGACTTCACGTACATCTTCGTTGTGAATGAGGTTAAATGCGGGCCTAATTCCAGGTTCCAGATTCTCTGTGGGGGGGGGGGGGTGTAAGGGTGAGAAGAGTTGAAGTGGGGGGGGGGTCTTCATTTTGTTTCTCCAAACGTGAATGAACATGGCCCCATACTCCATGCGGTACAGGAGTGTGAAACAGGCCGGGTTTGCTAATTGGTTATCCCCGACCCCTGAGCTCTACTGCATACGCCTAAGTTCAGCAAAGCTACGCAGCAAAGCCTATGTACAGGCGGGCTTACGCAACCTTCAGATGGGGAGCGTCTATGAAGAGGATCCCTTTTTAACCCTTTCAGCCCACCCGCAGCCTGAGCTGTGCATCGATTTAAACCTTAGTGCTACGTAAACTACGGTACAAACGCTGTCTCTGATTTATTTCTTTTTTTAAAATCCTTTTCTTAAATATACATACCGTAAAAGCATTTATACTCAGAAAAACAAAACAAACAAAAAAAAACGTGGAAGAATATTAAATTATTGCCGGATGTTGCTTCTCGGAAATAGTGTCCACAGTGCTGGCCTGTGACTCTCAACCACGGTCTGCATTGTTCTGGGTTGCCCAAGAGAGAATGGATATACCGGTACACAAAGATTATGAATTATGAATATGGATATTGATAACGGTGGTGATGTTAATCAGCCTCAGGCGAAGCTGCTGGAGCTGAGGCACTGGAACTTGTCCCTCAGCGACTGCACGATGTTCTGGGAGCCCTGGGGCTCGCTCCACAGGTAGCTGCTCAGTTTGCTCTGGTCGGCGAAGGCCGAGAGGGGGAGCGGGGGGGCGACGGCGGGGTGGTGGCAGGACTTTACGGGGGTGCAGGGCAGGCTGTGGGACTGTATCAGGCCCCTGCCCTGCTGCCTGTCCAAGCAGTGGGCGGAGCCGGGGGCGGAGTCGACCCGCGGCGGGGGCGACAGGTCCTCGTCCTCCGACTTGATCTCCACGTAGTCCTCGTCGTCGTCCCCGTCGCCGCCCCCGTCGTCCTTGAAGTTGGCGAGGTAGTTCTGGGTGGCGGCCTGGGGGGTGAGGGGCGTGGTTCTGTTCACCACCACCACCTGCTGGCCGTCCCGGAGCGTCAGATCCGAGCTTGCGCTCGACGGCGCCGGCGGCGGCGGCGGCGACGACGATGACAACAACGACGACGACGTCGACTTCTCCGGGAGGCTGTGCTGCCGTCCTGATTGGCCCAGCCCCGGGACGGGGAAGCGGGGGGTTTTCTCCCCCCCCGAGCCCCGATTGGAGGAGGTCGTCTGGACGTTCTCCTTCCCCGACGGCTCGGCCCTCTTACCGGCGGCCATGACCGCGATCGCCACGGACGCGAAGGACTGGCACCTGTCGTAGGGCGGGGCCTTGGAGGCGGTCCCGGGCCGATGCCCCAGGGAGCTGTACACTTGTTCCGGGTCCAAGCCCTCCCTGATTGGCTGATTGACGCAGGCGCTCCACCTCTGATTGGGCGGCAGCAGGGGGAGGGGCTGGGCCGGGAGGGTCCTCAGGGCCGGGACGGAGCTGGCGGGGGTGAGTTTGGGCCGGGGGGTGGACGCGTCGCGGGGCCAGGAGACGAAGTCGGCCAGCTCGCCGTTGCTGTAGGTGGAGTGCAGCCAGTCCTCCTCCTCTTCCTCAGGCCCTCGGCCGTCGGAGTCCGACAGCGAGCCACGCTGCAGCGACTCCGGGTCCACCGAATGACTGCGGGGGGGCTTCTGCTTGCCCCCCGCGGGAGGCTCTCTGAACACCACCTGCTCGTACAGGTGAGAGTACTCCGCGATCCGCGCACCTGGGGGAGGGGGGGGGAAGAGGGGGAGAGAGGCCGTTACTGGCAGTTCAAAGAGATGACCACCAGTGACAGCTCAGGGATTGATCATGTGACTCCAGACAAAGTGAGAGCCAACCACAACCATCAAAGATTACCGTAATAACAAATGTGCAGTCAGCTCAATACTCTCTAAATGCGATTTATTTATGTGCTTTGAAAATTGTCGCCCACGCTCTACAGACTCAATTGAAATATTTTCAGCACCACGGCAACAGCAGGTGGGCGCTTACCTATGGCGGCTCCGCCCTGCTTCTTCTCCTCCAAAATGGCGGCCAGGTCCTTCTGCTTGGGCCGGGCCCGGCCGCCGCCCGGCTCCTGCTCGGCGCCCCTCATCTTCAGCAGCTGGTTGGCCTTCTTGATCTTCTGGCTGTACTGCCGGGCCATGAGGAAGACGCGGTTGCGGGTTTTGTCGCTCCAGTCCAGGGGCAGCTCCCCGGCGCCCCCTGGCAGGCGGAAGCCGGCGCCGGTGGAGGCCACCGTGTGGTCCAGGCTGGCCAGGTCGCCGGGGAACATGCTCCCGCTGAGTCCCAGGAGAGTGCCGCTGCCCCCCTCCTCCTCCTCCTCCTCTTCCTCCTCCTTCAGGGCGTCGCCCTCGCCGTCGTCGAATCGGAAGCTCCCGCCGCTGAGCCGCGCCAGCTTGCTCTTCGCCGCCCTGACGCTGCCCACCATGGTCTCCGGGACAACGGGGGGAGAAGGGAGGGGGCGGGGGAGGGGCTGGGCCGGACGGGACTCCGCGTCCTCCTGCTCCGTCGCTTCCTCTCTGAGGGGCGCGGGGCCGCTCGGGGCGGGGGTTTTGGGCGTGGCCCCCCCCTCCGGCCCGCTCACGGGGAACGCGGCCAGCAGGCGGGTGTCCTGCTTCTTCTCGTTCTTCCGGATGTAGTTCTCCAGGTCGTTCCACATCTCGTCCACCTGCTCCGTCATCCTGTCTGCCCTGGGGGGCGCGGTGGCCCCGCCCTGCTCACGGGGGAGCGAGTCTGAGGTGGAGGAGGACCCCGCGTCCCGTCTGTCCGCCCCGCCCTCCCGTGCGGTCCCCTCAGAGCCGGACGCTCCGGGGACCTCACAGTTCGCGTAGACGGGCTCTGGAGCTGGCGGGACGTCCTGAGTCCGCCCCTCGGCCCCCGCCCCGCTCGCTGGAGGCTCGGGCGGGGGCCGGTCCAGGAGGCCGATGGTGTCGTAGATGTTCTCCTCCACGATCTCCAGCTCGCACTTCACTGGAGCGGCGGCTTCTGGAGCGGAGGAGGAGGAGGAAGAGGAAGAGGAGGTGGTGGTGATAGTGGTGGAGGAGGAGGTGGTGGAGGCTCGGTTCTCAGACGGGGCAGGCGTTTCGGGAAGCCCCTCCTGTGCGGCGCTGGGTCTCTCCACGGGCCCGGCGCTCGGTCCCGGCTCCTGCCCGGTTCGGGGCGGGGCGCGGGCGCCCTCCTGCTCCCCCCGCCGGACCAGCCCCATGGCCTTGAGGTCCTCGTAGCTGATGTTGTCGTAGACGTTCTCCACCTCGTCGGCGATAAGCCGCTCGGCCGAGTCGGACCCCGAAACGTTGCTGGAGGTCTCGTTGCCCTCTGGGGCCTGGCTCTCCGACCGCTGCTCCCCGACGCTGCTGGCCCGCCGCATCACCCTCCGGCCAGCGGGGGGCGCCGTCTCCTCCTCCTCCTCCTCCTCGTCCGGCTGCTCCATGTGCCAGCTGCAGGGCCGCCCCGGGGCCCTCCCCCCGGCCCGGTCCCGGTCCCGGTCCCGGTCCGGGGCCCCCGCCTCCGAGGGCAGGAACATTTGGTAGATGTCGTCCTCGTCCTCCCCCTGCAGGGTCTGCTGGCGGGGGGGGAACATGGCGCGCCGGATCTGGTGGTCCGTCCAGATGTTCCGCACCAGCGGGTCGCCCCCCAGGACGGAGGCCAGACGGGGGTCCGCGCGGCCGTCCGACTGGCGGGACGCCCCGCCGAGCGGGGTGTGGCCTGCGTCCATCTGCAGGGACTCTTTGGCGGTCTGGGGGGTGGGGGGAGGGGCACAAGAACAGCAGGATTAGCGCTAAAGAACTGAAAATTCACCTGGGATTAAATCCCGACCAAACCAAATTTTTATTTTTCTCATTTCCAGTGAAGTTCCAAAACATCCAAATATGAACCAATCAGAAGACTGCCTCTACACTGCCAAACACTACGATTGGCTCAAATAAATCTCTTAGCACATAACAGGTCCACCCGTTTCGTAGCTAATCCTTGGTTCTGTTGCGCTGCAGGTATTTACCTGTAAGTCGCAGGCATTGATGTTTAAATTCGGCCACTTGTCCATGCTGTCCACGGACACCTGAGGGTTCAGTCTTTTCCGAGCGGCTCTTGCATAGATTTTGAACTTCTTCCCCGAACCCTGTGGAGAGGAATTCCGACTCGTTCATTGCAGAACCACCACAGAGAGTACCAGCACAAATACTATAGATACCACGCTGGCTTATGAATGGACTTCAGCAGGTGAAATGGTCACTCTGGTCTGGTGAAGCTCAGAAATATGGTTCATGTTCGATGCTTTTATCCAACGCCCACGACTGACTACCACGCAGTAGGTATTTAACACACTGATACATGCACGTGTGATGTTATTATATAAAACGTCCTCATAATCCATAAACTAAGAATAACATTTTTAATTTTATAGATGATCACGGCAATATAAATAATTAATTTAATAATTTATTTTTGCAACGGTCACAATATTACTAAAGATGTGTATACTTGTAAACAGCATATAAACGTATAAAATCTAAAATATGTATTTACGAAAAACAATTTTTCTCAGCGGTAAGGACATTTTTTTCCATTTTTCTAAGGAGGCCCTGCTTTGGTGAACGGTCATCATTTATGTCAGCCGAGCATCCCCTGACTCCTGATGCGCTATTCTGATCTGGAGGTCGGTCTGGAGGTCGTTGCCCGCGGCGACGGCTCACCGGGCAGGTGTCGTCCTCATCGTCGGCGTCCTGCAGGTGCGAGCTGTCCTCCGCGTCGCTGGCGTCCCCGGGGTCCAGCGACTCCTGCGATTCGTTCACCAGGCTGCGGGTTCGACCAATGGCGGCCAGCATACCCTCCCTGGGACTCAGCGCGGAGATGGGGGACAGGAGGGTCATCCCCAAACTGCTCCGCTGTGGGGTCACAGGGGGTCAAAGGTCAGGGGTCACACCTTTTGGAGGGGGGGGGGGTTTCAAAACTCATCAATGGACTTTAAAGTTTTTTTCATGACACCAACACAATGTACAACATACAAACTGCCCAAAACGTAATTTGGTTTTCATAAACTCAGTAAGCGCAAGTAAACCAACTCAAGAAAATACATGTGGGGTCAGCAGTCACTCTCCTGTTTGGAAGCTCAGCTACATGGCCCCATTTACCCCCCAGTGTAATATCTGCAGATAACTTTGCTGCTTACCTTCTGGGGGTCTGCACTGGCCGCTGTCGTCAGTGGACATACGGAAGAGAAAAGAGGGGAGGGGAGAGAGAGGAAAGTGAGGCGTTAGCGCTGGAGCTCATTGGACAGACGGCCTAACGGCAGACGCTCTGACGGGCTGAAGCTCGCCCCGATACTCACCGCTCTGCTTGGAGTTCTTCAGCAGTTTGGACAGGGGCTCTGTGGAGAGAAGGATAGGATCGTGGGTTACCGTCACGTCTCAAATCGCTTAAGGGAGGCCACAATCGACCGATAATGCCCTGCCCGGCGACGGAGAGCGCGAACACGTGTGTGCAGTTAAATCTCGCTATGGATCAGGCCGACCTTAGTTACGACTTCAAATCCCTCTTTAAACTTTACTGCTGAGTGCTGTAGAGCTGGGCTGCCCAACCCTGTCCCTGGAGATCTACCATCCTGCAGGTTTTCACTCCAACTCTAACAAAGCACACCTCACTCAACTGCTAGAGATCACACTGAGCTGTGTGCAGGTGCGACATACTGTGTCCTGTGTGCAGGTGCGGCAGACTGGTGTGCAGGTGTGAGGTTAGGGTTCTCCAGCTCACCTGACTTCCTCCTCACCCTCCTGGTGGTGGCGCTCTCCTTGGCATGGGGGGAGAACTTCTTCTCTCCCTCGGGGGTGTAGTGGAAGCCGGGGTGATCTGGAGAGGGGGGGGGGTGGGGGGGTGACAGCCAATCAGATTTACGCTACACGAGGATCTCCTTTGACTCACAAACTGAAATTAACCGAAATCTCTTTCCTGTTCCCGACACGCCGACATTCTGCAGATCTTTGGGGCGGTTAATCTGAGAGAGAGAGAGAGAGAGAGAGAGAGAGAGCTCCTCTTTCATCTGGGATGCGTTCGCAGTTAGCGGGAGTCTCGCTAATTTACAGGCGCGCTCAGAAACGCTCTCTGCTGCTCTCTCTCTCTCTCTCTCTCTCTCTCTTTCACTCTGATCCACAACCAGAGAAACCATCGTCAGGGGAACGAGAGGACGGCAGCACTGTTTACATACGGACCACATCTGTTCTATCCTGTATCTACCCAGCAAAATATGATAAAAGAAAAGCCTGGATTTCAGTACAGGGCATTTGGAAAATGAGAAAAAAAAGAGTCCGCTTCCATTACAAGCGGATTTATGCTAAAATACGACGTCTCCTGAGCCCGTTTAATATGCCCCTGATGTCACCTGTCAGGAATGAGCGGTGTGTTCAGTCACTGTTTTTACAGGCTGCAGTTTATACTGATTATACTTACGCACAGCATCCATCTCCAAAATAGCCTGCTTGGCCTGTAGAATGAGATAAAAAAACAAATTATACATAACTCATTTTTTGTATCCATAATTTATCATATCAAGAGCATCACGACATAAAGCCTTTAAGACGCCGTCATTTCATTTCAACCCGATGATGTAATCCATTTTCAACCACATCGTAATCACGGGATTACAGACTACCTCCTCTGGAATGCACGCAATAATATCAGGTTGTGCTCAGATCTTAATTTAAGCAGCCGTTAGGAGTGTCTGCTACCACTAGATGGCGCCCAACCATCATTTACGTGACCAATTGCGGGGTTTTTAAGGATACTTTTCGAGTAACGTTGAAATACCTGAATTAAACACAGAGTGAAAGGAACATCTTTTTCCGATCATCTAATTAACTCTTCGACGACATATGTTATAATCTAATAAAAGGGAATCAGACTGTAAGGGATCGTAAGGGACTGTACATCAACATACACTTACCTTGGCTGGAATTTTCGCAGGATGGTTTTCAAGTATGAGCCTCTTTAGGTGCAGGATCCACATGCGCTTGTCCTGCTGAGACCGAGCCTGTGTGGTAACAGAAAACAGCGCAATAAATAACAGAGTCTGCTTGTCAAACTTCGTCTAAAACGGACACACACACACACACACACACACACAGGAGTACCATACACACATGTAGATACAATATCCAAAACAGAAGTCATGTGGTATGACCCCCCCCCTTCCCCCTTCCCCCTTCCCCCGCTTTTTCAGATGCATCACAAGTTCCAACATGAGCCCAGTGGACCATCAGAGTGCATTGTGGGATTGCCCTGTTCCGTTTGATTGTTTTGGGAGTGGCCGGGTGTCTTGTGTTACGCCGTTTATCGCTGAGTGTGAGAGACGGCCCTTCTCCACCACAGAGCGCCGCGGTGAGGGCGGGGGGGATTGGGGGGGGGCTGGGGGGGGGTCCGGGGTCACGGCCAGGGAAATAAACAGCCTGAGCGGAACACTGCCAGCGTAAGCTGGGGCCGCTGAGCCGTGACTCTCTGTGCTGTCAGCGCTCTCTCTCCTGTCCTCCGTTTCCCCGTCCTCCAGGAAGGAGCACGGAGTGAGAGGGAGGCTCGCTTTGCACCTTCTGTCTAACGGAGACTGAGGAAGCGTAAAACCAAACCTCTCTCTTTCTCTCTCTCTCTCTGTCTCTCTCTCTCTCCCTCTCTCTCTTTTTCTCTCTCTCTCTCTCTCTCTCTCTCTCTCTCTCTCTCTGTCTCTGTCTCTGTCTCTCTTTCTCTCCCTCCCTCTCTCTCTCTGTCTGTCTCTCTCCGGGGCGAATTCCTGCAGGCTTTTCCCACCGCTCTCTGAAATATCAGACTCCTCTCGTTTCCCGACCTCCGCGGGCGGAAGGTGAAACGGAGTTTACGACATCACCTGTGTGGTCTGCATTCTGTCTGAGTGACTGTGAGTTATGAGCGCTGTGGGTTATGAGTGGGGCAGGTTATTAACACTGTTGGTTATGAGCGCTGTAGGTTATGAGTGGTGCAGGTTATTAACACTGTTGGTTATGAGCGCTGTGGGTTATGAGCGCTGTTGGTTATGAGCGCTGTTGGTTATGAGCGCTGTGGGTTATGAGCGCTGCTGGTTATGAGCGCTGCTGGTTATGAGCGCTGCTGGTTATGAGCGCTGTGGGTTATGAGCGCTGCTGGTTATGAGCGCTGTTGGTTATGAGCGTTGTAAGGTTATGAGCACTGTTGGTTATGAGCGCTGTGGGTTATGAGCGCTGTTGGTTATGAGCGCTGTGGGTTATTAACACTGTTGGTTATGAGCACTGCTGGTTATGAGCGCTGCTGGTTATGAGCGCTGTGGGTTACCTGCACGGTGTGCTGCAGTTTGGGGTTCTTGTAATGGAAGACGCTGAAGCTCAGCGGCTCTTTTGGTATGAGCTCCACCAGCATCAGGTTACAGCACTGCAGGGACAAAATGGCAGAGTGAACACATAGGACAGCGTGCACGTGAGAGAGAAAGAGCGCTTTGCACATCTCAAACATCAGAATTAACACATCGGACAGCGTGCACGTGAGAGAGAGAACGAGAGAGCGCGCTTTCCACATCTCAAACTTCAGAATGAACACATCGGACAGCGTGCACGTGAGAGAGAAAGAGCGCTTTGCACATCTCAAAAATCCAGCAGACAGGGCGGCCTGGACTTGCCCTCTACAGGTCACTGTTTCACAACCCCGTCTGGACCCTTTAATGACAGCTAATTGCGCAAAGTGACACTAATTTCTCCCTTTAATTGCTACCTGGTGTTTGGAGAGGCCAAGAGCGCCCTATGGCATTCTTGCACACAACTTGAACCAGGTTTCCCAACCAGAGCTCTTGACTGGTTTTCTCATTCTCTCTCTCTCACTCTCCCTCTCCTCACCCTTATTCTTACTGCAGACCATATAAATCAAGCCATGACAGACTTGTAAGTAGATCTGAACAGACATCTGGCAGAAAAGTTCTATTTATATAAGATCCGATTTAAATAGTCTCCTTAGGCACTGATGAAGCTCTATAAATAGCATGTATGTTTTTGTTATTATTATTATTACTATTATTGTTGTTTATGAAATGGACTCACCAGGATATGCGCCTTGTACGTGTAAGTCTCCTCTCTCTTCTTAGTGACCAGCAGTAGTCTGTCGAACAGGAACAGCGTGCGTTCGTTCTTGGCCCGCTGGATCCGGAAGGTTCCCTCCAGGACCAGCTCTCCGTAGCTGATCAGGTCCGGCCCCTTCCAGTTGGTCAGCTGACTCTGGATCTCCTGAGAGCCAACCAGGGAAGAGACAGAGCATCAGTCTCTGAATTCACAAGGCTTACTGTCAGTTACACGGTCATCTGATTTCTCACACAGTTACAACGTACAATAACACACAGCAAAAAACTCTAAATGGATCAAACAAGACTCAACAGAGGAAGGCCTTTTAAAAATCGGTAAATTTTGTGTTTGTTACCGTGCAGAACCACTAGATGGGGCCCAACTGTAATGTTGCTTATTCGAATATCGATCAAAGAGTAGCATAGAGTGCAAAAAGAGACAGAGCCCCATAAAACTTGCTCTAATTGGACGGAAGACGCACTTCACAGCAGAAACGGCGTGCGTTACGTCCTGGGGTTTGTTCGCGGGCGATGGCGCGCTCTCGTACCTGCAGCCGCACGGCGTGCTCGTGCTTCCTCTTCATGTCGTTGATCTGCCAGGCCACGCGCTGCATGGTGTCGATGGCCTCCAGCACCACGTCGTACGTCTCCGTGCCCTTCTCCAGGTGATTGGCTATCTCCTGCGGGCAGAGGTCGCCGTTAGCAACGCCCCTTCACAAAATGGCCGACTGATCAACTGATTGGGGGTTGCCCTCATTAGCAAATAGTGTGCTGGAAGCAGAGGTGTGTGTCTAAGAGGTCAGGGGTGTGTATGTAGAACAGGAGTGTGTGTGAGCGGGCAGAAGCTTGTCAGTAGAACAGGTGTGTGTGCGTGTCTATAAGTGGGCAGCAGTGTGTCAGTAGCCGGTCTGTGCTGCGCGGGACACTGACGTGCAGTAGCAGGTGGTACTTGAGGATGCGCTGCACAGGCTTCAGCAGGTAGGACCCCAGCGGGAGGGAGTGCTGCAGCGACTCCTGCCGCTCCCGGAAAAACTTGGCCAGCGCCTTGTTCCGCATGCACTCCGTCAGGACCGCCACGGACCTATGGGACGAGAGGAGAGAGTCCCTAAGCCCCGCCCACTTACCCCAACACTCCCATCCCCTCCACACCTGACATGAGCCCGCCTTCCGCCAAACCCCGCCCCCTGACCGTACGACACCCCTGACTTACAGGCCAGCCGCCCAGTAAACTCCGCCCCCTTGACCCAGCCCAGAACTGGGATGCCGGTCTTCATCTGTAGGTGACCCCTGTCAGTCATGTTGACTGACAAGCAGCACGAGGCCTATCAGCACGCCGGGTTTTTTGTTGATAATACGGTCTCGCTCGTAAAAATGAAAATGCTCTCTCTGACCCGCTTGGGGGGGGGGGGGGCACAGCGGCGGGTTTCTCCCCCACAGAATGACTCACGCGGTACAGCGGCCGCCCCTTCCAAATTCCAGCCGCCGCTGCCGCCGCCGTCCCAGAGGCACACAGGGCAGGCATTGTTTCCGCGGTAACTCGACCGGGCCCACCGAGGGCTCCCTCTCTGTGGCTGAGATTTCATGGGCTATTCGCTGGTCCCAACTGCCAGATCTGTGGCCTAATGTGTGTGTGTGTGTGTGTGTGTGTGAAGGGAGAGAGTGTGTAAGTGTGTGTGTGCATAGAGGGAGAGGGGGCATCTGTGTATGACAGTGAGGTGAGTCTGAGTTTGTGTGTGTGTGTGTGTGTGAGAGAGAGAGACAGAGGGACAGAGAGAGAGAAAAGAATGGGGTGTGTCTGTGTTTGTATGTCTGTGAATGTCTGCGTGGACACACGCATTTCTGTCTGTGTAGGTGGGGTGTGTCCAAATTGTGTGGCTGAGCGTAATTTGTTGGTGTTTTTGCGTGTGTGCGTGTGTGCTCAATTCCATATTTAATCATACGCTCGGTTACCATTTGAATAGGTACACAGCGGTGGTTGCAGTAAATTACTCGCTCATTAAGTGGATCGTGGCCTCACAAAGTTTTGGGCGGGAAAAACAGAACTCCTGAGGAACAGTGACAGGGGGGCTCTGTCGCTCTGCTCGCTGGCACGCTACGCAACGCGCTACACGCTAACGCATCGTCCCGAAACCCCTCACATGAACCGCAGCAGAGAGAGTGGCAGCCTCGGGGGGGGAGGAACGGCGCTGGTGCGTAGCCAAAATAAAACATTACGCACACGGGACGGGGCGGGAAGGGGGAGATAATGCTCGTCTGTCACCAGGCGGGCTCCGGCTCTCCGGCTAAACGCCGTTGAAACGAAAAAGGCCCCGAGGATGTTTAACACGTACAGCGTCCCCTCTTAGCTAAACTGCCTCGGTGACACAGCAGCCGCGACTCCTCCTGCTCGATATGTGCAGCTAAACTCTACGTCTGTCTGGCAGTAAGCACGCTGCCGCACGAGGTCTGTAGCAAAGCTAATGCTACAGCTATGCAGTCACACTCAGTCTGTAGCAAGCTAATGCTCACTGATGCTGCATCAGTTGGTAGCAAAGCTAATGTACTCGCTATGCTAGTCAACTAGCTGAGCGCTAATGCTACTGCTATGCTAGTACTTAGTCTGGTAGCAAAGCAATGCTACATGCTATGCTGTCACACTCAGTCTGGAAAAGCTATGCTACTCGCTATCTAGTCATCAGTCTGGTAGCAAAGCTAATGCTACACTGCTATGCTAGTCACACTCAGTCTGGTAGCAAAGCTAATGCTACTCTGCTATGCTACTCACACTGCTCTGATTGCAGAGCGATCACTGAACTGCTACACCACTGACATTTGTCTGGTTAGCATAGCAAAGCTAACGCTACGCTGCTCGTTCGTCTGGTAGAAATGCTAACGGTTCTCTGACTCAGCGGAAACCTATTCAGACGTATCACCTGTGCTGCTCACTCCCCCGATGTGCTGACATTTCCCAGTCTCTAAGTGGGAGTTGCTATGAATCACACTAAAGATTCAAAAGGAGCACCAACCCATAAAAAACAGATCAAAGTTAATCTAACTGCCCAGTTCAAACAGCTCAGACTCTCAGCTGCAACAGCTAAAGTCATTGTCATGGATTTCAGTGAGAGCAAACAAACCCTCCTTCATAGACAGGGTGGCTGTTTGCAGGGTTTAGATTGCTTACCTGGGGTAATTGGTGCAGTACTGAGTGTAAATGTGGAAATCTTCACTCTGAGGGGAAAAAAGAACAGACAAAAAAGGTTAATATAATCTCACAACTCAGTCCAAAACACACCAAAACAACTTGCACAAAGGCAACTCAGGAAGAGTGCCTCGTGCAAGGGTACAACGGAAGTGCCCCAGCTGGGAATTAAACCTGCAACCTCTGATTTACTTTGTAGAGGTCACACACTAAGGAGATGTTCTGAAAAGGAAACTGAATTTTGGTAAAGCTGTGACCTTTTGACCTTTCCTCTGGAGGTTTGGGGAAACAGGTTGGAGGGGCGAGAGGAAGTTGGGGAGGGGGGGGGGGGTGGGGTCATGAGGACGAGGCGAGGGGCAGACTTGGACCAAAACCAACGGGACACTTCTGGCCCCCCCTCCCCTGCTGCTCATAACTCAATAACTCTGCAACTCTAGAAGGTCAGGTTAGGGGCCGGTCACCGGATTTAGGCCAAGTGGAGCAAGACGGGACACGGCAGTGCCAAGGCCCAAAATTAGCGCCCCTGCATTCTCAACGTCCCGTCCCGTCTCAAGACATTTACCAACACTTCGGCGTTCAGCAGGGGCTCCTAAACAGAGCGAAACTCCTGCAGGCAGCGTTTTTTTAATAGCCTGTTTATAAAGCTGGGATATTTTACTGAAGGATTTCAGGTCAAATGCCTTTTGCTCAAGGGTACAATACTAGTGGGTACACACGGGAATCGAACCAGCAACCTCTGAGTTAAAACCCGGCACGATAATCATTACACTCCAAGGAGACCCGAGGAGGAAGAAAGGCCAAATTTTTTTTAAAAAGGATGGAATGTTCCTAAAGAAGATCCCCCCCCACCCACCCACCCGTTGACACCTGGGATACGCTGACACCTGAGTTTGTCCGTGCAGCGAGGGGGGTGGGGCCGAACAAACGCAGGAGACACAGCCGGGTGCAATCATCGGCTTAGTCGCGTAATATCGGGATTCTGAAACAAGCGGGCGGGCGATTACCCAGAGCATTCCAAACAAGAACAACCGCCGCCCTGCTTACAAATTAGCCCTGTCTTCGCTTCCTAGCGGCATCAAAACGCGGAGGAGAATAATTAGGGGTACAGTTTTAGGTTTTAAAATTGAGACCTGCACCCATTCCACGTATGCAAGTTCTGAAATCGTAGCAGAACTGTTGGCTGTTTTAATTTTTTTTTTTACACAAGGTTTGATTCAAAAGTTGTTCATAAAGCAACTCGCTCATGTTTGGCAACCTTGTTATGTCTGATAATGCCACAGAACTGCGGGTAACGCCAACACATACACACAGAGGCTTTCTTTCCTGGTCTTGTAAATACACACACTTCACCCACCGGCTCAGGGTTCACATGGCCAGCTTCATGAACTGCATTTATTTATTGACTTTTTTTGTTCAAAAGTACAACATTGGGGTTAAGACACGGGCGTAGGGGAACCACACAACTGCGGAGACAGACCGGCGGAATCCTACAAAAACACGGACAAATTCCTTAATTCGGCTAAACCATTTTTTGTTTTTACTTCATCTGCAGCTGTTGCTCACGCCAGAACATAAAAAGGCACTTGTCTACGGGTCCAGAGAGAGCGAGAGAGGGGGCGGAATCAGCTCTAGTACAACTTTCTCCTCAACTCGATAAAAACAACCACAAAAAAAACCTCCTTTTCTTTCTTAACGACCAAGGTTCAGAGGCCAGGGATATCCAGCGGCATTACGTAAAGTCCATTCCGCTTTAAAAAAATAAATACAACATTTCGGGAAACACCCAGGCGTCTAACGTTCACTTAGACTGCATTTTTTTCTGAGGGAGGAACAGCTTGTAATCATGTTGAACATTAGAGGAGAAAGAAGAGAGTGGAGACACGCAAACGGGGGCATGGCGCTGCCGGTTGGAACATGCGAAGCGCGGCTAACAGCGTCTGGGGCTAGCGGCTCCGTCCTGGTGGTTCCTCCGTGGGAACGCTGTAAATTGAAGACCACTCCGTCTCCGGCCAAAAAGCGAGACCAGATGTTGCCATGGAGCGGTTGCCACGGAGCGAACGCTCGGGAGATGTTTTTACGAGCCTGCCCAACAAGTTGTATTGACTGGCCTGATGATCTTACAGCCATCCACGGCGACGGGGTTTAAAGCAATGAACAGCTGGGGGACTGGTGAGAATTAACATAATAACGGCAATGCTGCAAAGTGTGGAAAAGAAAGAGTCAGTCCCGCTAACAGACCTCTGGCTGATCCCCTTGCAACGAACAGAGGGGATTTTAGTGTAGGATTTATGACCGCGATAACGCTAGATTTGTACTGATAATACAGTTACTGCGCCATATATTTAATTCACCTTGTGGACCGCAGCCCCCGAACGTGTGCACGCTCCAAAAAAAAATACCAGTGCTTACTCGACACATTTTAGCCTCGAGATAAAACATGGCAGAGGACAAAAATCCAATTATCTTTTAGTTTGCAGACGCGTTTTCAAGATTTATGGCCCTGTTTGCAGCCGTTTGAAGAGCTCGCCTTTTTTTAATTTGAGCTTCCCATATACGGAAAGCGCTTCTGCAGATACCGCAGACCTCATTGCATTCCCAGGTAATCTGCTGGCGAGAAGTGTCCGTGTTTGATGGGGACCGGGCAGCAACACGAAATCAAACACCTCCACTACAGCGCGGCTACAATGCCGTGCTCGTGTTCTCCAGAGATAAATGAAGTCGAGTTGACGAACTAATAGTGTTTGCGGTCTTAATCAGTCTCTGCCATCCACAACAACAGCGGCACTATAGGAACGGGAACGCGCTGAAGGATCTACGAGCTTTGAAATGAGCCTCTTCAGCAACGGCCCCAGTACTAGAACAACAGGCTTCTGTCCACCAATCAGAACAAGTTCACGACCTCTCCACGCGATTGCGTGTCAAAAAGTCTGGCCCCTTGGCATTACCCACAATCCCCTCCTCTCAAACCCTTTAAACGGTACTTCTGAGACATTTTGAATTCAAAAAAATTGAACACAGTAGCCAGTGAAACGGGGCCTTCTGAACTGCTACATTTTTCATTATTCAGCTGCATAATTCTGCAGAGATTAGTTATTGCTTTGCCATTTTTTCTTGCTCAATATGGCATTTGTACTCCCAATTTGTTTACATATTACATATTTTTAAAAATACTGCTCACGAACATATTTTATCACTTATTTCAACCACTGCCCAAACCAGACCCCTGCAGTGGACCAGGAGGAAGTGATCTGTTAAAATGTGTGATTAATGGAATCTGCAGGAAACAGAGGCCCTTGTTAAACTTATTAAATTATTGGCTGTGCGTGAGACTACTTATCGTTTATTGCACAATAACACAAAATATTTAACAGACAGCTTTGGGGGAAAATCAGAACACGCTGAAAGCTCTTCTCTGGAAACATTTTAACGAGGCTCGTCGGTTTCCGGGAAAACAGCGGACCGGCCCACACCGGCGTGACGAGGCGCGGGGGAGAAAGTTTCACCGCGAAAGGAACATTTTTTCCCGAATCCTGCACTCCCGTTTCGGGGAGGACGGTTTTTTGGAGGCAGCTCTGCTATTACCGCACTTTGTGAAAACGGTAATTATGCTGCTCTGCGCCAGTCTTCTCATTCTCTCCCCCCCGTTCTCCCCCCTGCCCCTCCCCGGTTAGCACCGGAGAGCCGCCTCCCCCCCCCCCCCACCCCCCAGCCAAAAACAGGCCGTAAAAACGTCTGCAGGCCCTGACCTGAGAGGAGACACTGCAGACGACCCACAGTGCCCACCCATGTAGGAGAGAGAGAGACAGAACAAGGGGAGAGACAGAGAGGAAGGGAGAGAGAGGGAGAGGGAGATAGAGACAGAGAGAGAGAATGAATGAGGGAAGAGACTGAAATGTCAGAGAGGGAGACAGAACGAGGGAGAGATAGACAGAGTGGGAGATAGAGAGAGAGTGTGGGGAGAGACTTGAACAGAGAGAGGGTGGAAACAGAAAGAGACGGAGAGAGAGAGAGGGGGAGGAAACAGACAGAGACGGAGATAGAGACAGAGAGAGCCATTCTGTTCCTTGACTGAAACAGTGGCAGATAAACACCCCATGTGTGGAGCCCGTAGCCACAACAACAAAACGCCAAATAACAACTGTGGCCTGTGTGTTTAACTCCCCTCACACACCCACAGTCCTACACCCCCCTCACACACCCACAGTCCTACACCCCCCTCACACACCCACAGTCCTACACCCCCCTCACACACCCACAGTCCTACACCCCCTCTCACAAACCCACAGTCCTACCCCCTCAACACCCACAGTCTACAGGTTCTCTACACCCACATGTCCTCGGTCCTGAAAGCACTCATTAGTCTGGAGGAGGTTTCCAGTGGGAGAAGTGTGTGTGTGTGTGTGTGTGCGTGTGTGTATATGCGTGCGTGTAAGTGTGTGTGCATGTGCGTGCGTGAGTGTGTGTGACTGTGTGTGTGAGTACATGTGCGTGTATGTGTGTGTGTGTGTGCGTGTGCGTGTGTGTGTGTGTGCATGTGCGTGCGTGCGTGTGTGCATGAGTGTGATCTAGGGGTGTTTAGACTGGAGGTTCTCAGTGGAAAGCTTTGATTGACAGGCAGTCAGACAGCAGCTCACCTTGGCCACGAGCCGGCATGGACGATCCTGCACCTCTCCAGGTCCTGCAGCAGCTCACTGCAACACAAGGCAAGGTGACGTTAGCCTGGGGGGCTATCCCACAATGCCCCTCTGTACCCCCCCCCCCCCACCGCCCCACCCAACAGCAGCCCTGTCCCGCTCAGCTTCAAGAAGGGGGGGTGGCATTGTGTTAAATTCATGTGGGGAGGGGTGGGGTGGGGTGCGGTGGCATTGTGTTAAACTCATTCACCGAAGCTCTCTTTGGTGGCTATAGTTACGGTATTAATACTCCCGCGCTGCTTCCACATATTCATCCATATTCACCACTGTCCCGCCGAGCGGCAATCTCGGCGCGTTTGGCAGATGAGGTCATCCTCTCCGCCGTGGAGCGTTCGGTCGGCCGCGGCTGTCTAAACTCCGCTCGTGCTCGCGTGCGAAGCCCGCGCCCCGCCGCCCAATCCGCTCGCACGGAGCGGGGGGCGGACCCCGAACGAGCGTTCACGCGATAAACCGAAGCCTTGATCTCGGGTTCAAGACCAGAGACTTGTGTCCCCTACAAGGGACAAAATGGAATTTTTTTGGTCTTAGGAGTTAAGACTTGCTGTTCAGGTCCCGTTCTCATACAGAATCTCACACTAGGGTTGCTGATCTGGGATCAGTTTGGTTTTTTAGCTTAGAGCAGAGGGTTTAGGATATGAACAGTGGAAGCCTGGTCCTAGAATAGCACTCCTATTCTGATACATGGTATAAATACAGGTCCACTCCCTGCTAGGAGACATTCACACTGCTCTCACAGTGAAATCTGCAGATGCCTCTGCTTCACTGCACTGATGTGCAAAAAGCCCGGGTTATTCTTAGTAATTAGCACCCAAAAACCTTTAATGCAGCTTCAAAGCTACTGAGCGTGTGCGAGCGGCGAGCCGGCCCCGCGCTGTAAGCGCAGATCCGGATTAGCGGATGAAAGTGCCGCACGCGATGCTAACGCACATTCCACAGGGGGGGGGGGGCGGGGCCAGCCGAACCAGCACAGGCACTCAGACACAACTGAGCGAAGTGGAGAGAGTCTCGGGTCGAACCCTCTCCCCACACCGTACGTACAAGCGTGCGGGAGAATGAATGTATGAGTCCGTTTTTAAATCATTTAACCACCCAGCTAAACTCAGCTTCGGTTAGAATGGGCAGCCAGATAAGCACTAACATGATAATACGTTGATATTAGACGACGTCACAATGAGCTTAGAATACGGAACGGAATACGGAATCATAGTGAAACGCTACTCGGCCTAGCAGTCTACGCCTCTCATTGTGACATCACAGAGGGAGGGGAGGAGCTATGGAGCGGTCCCCCCCCGGCCACCCGTAGGCATGTGATGACAGCACAGTTTTTCGGATGTCTGAGCGAGTGAGCGGGCCGTCCCGTGACAGGTGGGACACCGCGCGTGGGGGGGGGGGGCGGCGGCTGTGGGGCGGCCGTGGGGCGGCTCGGCACCGGTCCGACAGCTGGCCCGGCGTCCTAAGCTAAACACGCACGCTTGGTGGTCCGCCGGCAAAGACGACGAAACACGACGAGCGGACGGAGCCGGGCTCGAGGGGCGCGCGGACGAAAGAACAACGGCGCGTCCCAAAAAGAACAGAGCGCACGCCAGACGTCTGAGCGAAGCCAGAGAGAGAGAAAGAGCTCCTTTTTTTAATAAAAAAAATTTCACGGTTTATTTTACGGTTCCCGTTTCATGTCTACGGGTAATGTTTGCAAGCCCCATTATTTGAAGTTCAGTTCTGTTCCCTCCAGGCAGTTCATGATATTCCTGAGACTTACTAAAATATTGTGCGGTGGATTTTCTTAGAGGTAGGAGACTCAGTTTATGCTGAACTCCAAACACAGCACGGATTTATCCGCCATAAAACCCAAAATCTCACACAGAGCAAGGAGCTGGGATGTGGGCACGTGTGTTTACAGAAGAAGTATTTTCCACACTTGCAGAGAGAAGTTCCTGCCAGGCACAGAACACAGATTTTGCATTATTTGCATTCTTTTTTTGAGTTGAGAAACTGTAGTGATATTATAATCTTAAAACCCTGATGCAGGTTCTTTGCAGGAACACCCGCTCCTGGTGTTCACAGACCCTCACACGCTGTTTATGTAGTTTATTTTACGTGCTTGTTTACCTGTTGAAGTTGTAGATGTCCCGGATGTTCCCGAAAAGCGAGCCCCTGTCCTCCGCCCCCAGGGAGAGCCGGGATTGGTTGGAGATGCAGTCGAGGTAATCCTGCGGAAGAGAGGGGGGGAGGAGCATGGTGTCAGCAAGCGACAGGGCCGCACATCGGAACAAACGGATTCAAATACTTTTCTGAGCTCTGTTGATCTTGCCTGGTGTAATTGAGCCAGCCAATATGACCAAAAGGGGGGGGGGGGGGTTTGCACTTTTTTTGAGAGCATTTAATTTGTTCCAATACACCAGACAAGATCAGTAAATCGTGGAAAATTATTTGAATCCAAAACAAATACTTATTTGACCCAGGTCTGTATCAAAACTTCCAAATTACCCCTAGGCAACTGATTTGCTCATAACTCTCCTATAGTCACATCAGCACCCAGCTGATTGGCTCATAACTCTCCTATAGACTCATCAGCACCCAGCTGATTGGTTCATGAGGCTCCCTTGGACACGGGCTTGAGACAGGCGGCACACACAAGATTAAGGACTTCAGGGCAAAGTGTCTTTGCTCGAGGGGTACAGGGGGCAGTGCTCCAAATTGGGAATCGGAGCTGCCACTAGTCCAGTTCCCTAACCGCTGGACTACACTGCCGCTCGGACCACAGCGCGGAGATTTCCCACACCAGAACCGGCCTCTGTGAGAGAGAGAGTGGACCACAGCGCGGAGATTTCCCACACCAGAACCGGCCTCTGTGAGAGAGAGAGCGGACCACAGTGCGGAGATTTCCCACACCAGAACCGGCCTCTGTGTGAGAGAGAGCGGACCACAGCGCGGAGATTTCCCACACCAGAACCGGGCTCTGTGTGAGAGAGAGCGGACCACAGCGCGGAGATTTCCCACACCAGAACCGGCCTCTGTGAGAGAGAGAGTGGACCACAGCGCTGAGATTTCCCACACCAGAACCGGGCTCTGTGTGAGAGAGAGAGGCGAGTGGGACAGCGCTTTCCGTTTGGGCCAGTAACCCGCGGTGCTCGCCCTCCAGCCCAGCGGTGCGGAAGGGGAAAGTGCAGCTCGTGCTTTTCGTCTCGCGGCGGACGGGAAAAACGTGTGTGTGTGTGTGACGCGCGAACGTTACGCTGCGATGCTCCTGCGGTCGGCCCAGAACACAGCCAGAACCCGAGGGAGGACGACCGCACCTCTCTCACCGCAACAGCTGTGTGTGTGTGTGTGAGAGAGAGAGAGTGTGTGTGTGTGTGCGTGTGTGTGTGTGTGTGTGTGTGAGAGAGTGTCTGTGTGTGTATGTGTGTGTGTGTGTGTGTGAGAGAGTATGTGTGTGCGCGTGCGTGTTGCGTATGTACGCGTGTGTGTTTCGTGTCTGTGCGTATGTGTGCGTATTTGTGCGTGCGTGTGTGTGCGTGCCGTGTTGCGTATGGTCTGGGCCCAGGAAGAAGAGGTTCTCAGTGTTCTGAACAATCATCTGCTGTTGCTCCCCTCTGCCCCGACCCAGACACATCCCACCACTAATACAGACACAGCTCTGTGACTCTGAGAAGGAACACACACACAGGCACACGCGCGCACACATGCGCAGACACACACACACACACACACACACACAAATGCGCACGCACGCACACACACACACACACACACACACACACACATGCGCAGACACTCACACACACACACACAAAAAGTGACATGAAATGTCAACAGGGCAGGATGGATCGCTGTGTTAAAAGATGAACGTGAGAAGAGTTTGTTTCCCTTTAGAGGAAGGGATTAAGGGAGTGTACAGACTCATACAGAGTCACACTGTGTAATACCTCAATCTCCAGAGCCCAGGAACCACCTCACTCCTCACCCCAAACATTCAGCTCATTTAAAACCCCCAAACATTCAGCTTATTTAAAACCCCCAAACATTCATCTCATTGAAAAACCAAAACATTCATCCCAGGTGCTCCACTACTGCAGGGATTAGAAGCTAAACAGCATGTGCTGAAGATCAGGGCCTCTGTGTTTGTGTGTGTGCGTGTGTGTGTGTGCAGGTGTATTGATGTGTGTGTGTGCGCGTTTGTGTGTGTTGATGTGCGTGTGTGAGAGAGAGAGAAAGAGATGGTAGAGCCATTCCTCTGGCCTCTCCCTTGCTGACAGACATGATAAGTGTTGGCCTTTCACCCAGATAACACCCCTACCTGCTGCTGATTTCAGCAAAACCTGTGTCTAACACCCCCCCCCCCCACCCCTCGCCCCCCACTACCCCCCGACCCCCCGACCCCCCAAACACAAACAGCCACCGAATCTCCACATGTTACTGCTCAGTCTAATGCTATCTCCTGCTATGGGCCATTTGCCTGCTGTTTCGACAGAAACACCCTCAGAACGATACACTCCCCCCTCCGCCAACTCCACAGTTCCACAGAAACGTGCTCTTTCCTGGGGGGGCGGGGGGGGCATGTGGTGGTAAGTGACACCCCCTAACAGGAAACTGTGGCCTCGACTGTTTCCTTCCAAATTAACTCCTGGTGAAGCCATTGACTCAGGCACCTTCTCTCTCCCTCTCTCACACACACACACAAACACACACAGACACACATACACACACACACACACAGGCGTCCTGACAACCACCAACAGCCAGCACTTAAGCCACACACAGGTAAAATGCTCCAAAAAAAACTTTCTGGATCTGAACTTCAGATCTTTAACCCAACCACAGCACTGATGTAGCTCATTTGACT